>NC_056742.1:445547279-445684779 GCF_019279795.1 Protopterus annectens
ATTTCAGTGCTGAGGTTCAAGTCTCGAGCACGTAGCTCGATGGGATTTGGATTTTCTGAGGTGCAGCATGTCCATTAATTCGGGTTGGACATGGCTTTATACGTCAGGCACAGATTGCCTCTGAACAGGCGGTATGCCACTGAGTAGAGCTGGAGTTTCTTTAACCGGGCAGCATATGGCATCTGTTTGAGCCCTTTGATCCTCTTGGTGAGGTACTTTTGGGGTCTTTCCAGTTGCTGCAGGTGTCTGGTAAGGTACATCCCAAAAGGGGAATTGTACTCAATTATGGGCCTGATGAGGGATGAGTAAAGAGGCACGATGACCTCCCATGATCTAGATGTGAATCCCTTCATGATTAGGTGGGCTATATAAAATGTTTTTCTAACCACTTTGGCCACGTGGTTGTCAAATGAGAGATTGATATCAACTTGGGTCCCCAGGTCTCTAATTACTTCTTCTGTACTTAATGGATTACCGCCTATGTGGTAATTTGTGGGCACTTTGTTTTTGCCAAAGGGGATGACTATACACTTTTTGGCATTTAGCTTGAGGCCATGGCTCTGGCACCAGTTGTCTGTTTCTATGAGGCCCTTTTGGAGGATGCTTGTGTCGGCTGGAGAGTCGATTATGGCGCCCAGTTTGCAGTCATCTGCGAACTTGGTCAGCCACAGTCCTTCTGTGTTGGCCTGTACCTCCGAGAAATATATACCGAACAAGAGAGGTCCCAGGACTGAGCCTTGTGGGACACCACTTGTAACTGGTTTGGAGTCTGACATGGCTCCAGCAATTCTAACCATTTGGGTTCTGTCCTTGAGCCAGTTTGCAATCCACCTGGTGACATAGGGGTTTATATTTAAGCTGGTGAGCTTATCTATAATGCCCGAGTGGGGTATTGTATCGAAGGCTTTTGCAAGGTCCAGGTAGGCTGTGTGGACCACCTTCCCTCGTCAATGGCCTTGGTGACTGTTTCAAAGAAATCAACCAGGTTTAAGAGGCAGGATCTACCCTTAACAAAGCCGAACTGGGTAGGATCCAGTGTCTGTAGGTCCCCAATATCTTTATTTATGAGGTCCATGATGATCCTTTCCATAGCTTTGCAGACCAAGGTAGTCAGGCTTATGGGGCGATAGTTTCCAGGATCCGTTGAGGCACCACCTTTATGGAGAGGGACCACTGTTGCTGTACGCTACTCTTTGGGCACATATCCTGTAGTAAGGCTGAGATTGAACAGTAGTTTTATGTTTGGGTTTAGCTCTTCTTGGAGTTCATGTAGGACGCAGCCCGGGACACCGTCTGGTCCCATTGATGCTGTGGTTTTGCTTTGGAGAGCGGCTCTTACCTGAACATCTGAGATGTCAGGGGACAGCACTCTGCTGGGATAGATATTTGCCCTTTGGTGGGAGGGGGAGAAGTTTGCACCGAACCTGGCAGCTAGGATGTTGGCAGTGTCTGTCTGTTCGTGGTATTTTTTGTCATTTTGGACTAATTCTGAGCATATCTGGGAATTACCACCCAGGTTCCTAACATAACTAAAGAAAGCCTTGTGATTATCCTTAGTGTCCTGTGCAATTTTTCTCTGAAGCTGGCCTTAGACAATTTTATGAGTGCCCGTAGTTTTTGCTAATACTGATCAGTGATGCCTTCCCTTTTTGGGATTTTGCTCTATCATTTAGTAGCTTCCTCCTTCTATTGTATAGTTTGTTTATGGCTGAGGTCCACCAGACAGGACGTCTGCCTTTGGAGGATTGGGTCTTGGTTTTATTTGGGATTGCATGATCCATGCATTCCTGAAGGTGTTCATAGAATGTGTTTATAAAGGATTCTGCGGTCTGGGCATTATTTTCCACAGGCCGGGGGCTTTGAAGGATTCCACCTCGGTTTTGAGGAGTGTGAAATTTGCTTTAGAGAAGTTTTTCACTGTGGTTTTCTGGGCAGGGGTAGGGTCGGGATGTGAATATCCAGTGAGATTAGTTTATGGTCTGATCTTACCAGTGAGGGATACACTTCTGGTCTGGAGCATAGAGTCCCCATGTTGGTGATGATCAGGTCCAGTATGTTTTCCCCTCTTGTGGGAGTGGCAACAAGTTGTTCCATAGCATTTGAGTTTATAAATTCTAGGAACCTTTGGGCTAGGGTGTTGGAGCTAGAGTAATGCTCCCAGTCTATGTTTGGGTAGTTGAAGTCCCAATATAATGGTGTTTGGAGAGACCTTCATATTTTCCAGTGTTCTCAGGAAGGCCAAGTGGGGTTCCTGGGTTTGGGAGGGTGGTCTGTAGCAGGCTATAAACTGGAAGGCAGTTTTACCCACTGTTAGTTGCACATGGATAGTCTGTGATGCTTCGTGCTTTGCCACCAATCTGGAGGTGTGGGTATCTTTGATGAATATCGATACTCCCCCTCCTTTTGTGGTTCGGTCCAAGTTTTGGGGCCGAAAAGCATGGTATGAGGTATAACCTGGTAGTGCTGGAGTGCTCTCGGGAGCCCTGAACCAGGTTTCTGTTACTGCACAGATATCGATGTTCTCCATGCTAAGGAGAGTTTTGAGTGCATGCATCTTGAGGTTTAGACTTCTGGCGTTGAGTAGCATTACTCTTAGTTTCTTATCCCTTGTGATACCTATGGAGGTGGGTTTGTCTTTTGAGCCTTGCCTAAAAAAGGCACTATGTGGGTAGCAAGAGCCTTTGCCAATATCCAAAAGCCCAGGGGTGACAGGTGCAAGCTGTCCCTAGCGAAGCATCGTGGCTTGTCGAGCATATCATCCCAAACTGACAGACATTGGATCCCCTTTGAATGACACCAGTACTTAAGCCAATTGTTGAAATTGATCATCTTGTCTTCATATTGTGGCATCATTCTTGGTGAGGGTAAGATGCTACTCAAGGTCAGGGTCATACCGGCCTGGGCTACATGCTCAGAGAGCTCCTCTATGTCTCTTTTCATGTAGTCCAGGGAGGTACATCTCAGGTCATTCACACCAGCATGGACAATGACTGAGTCATATTTGTGCTTGCCTTGGAGTGACCTGAGTGCTTGTGTTATGTGGCAGATCCTAGCGCCTGACAGGCTGCTCACTGTGACCCTCTCCTTGTTCAGCCTGGTGAGCGGGACGTCAGTGTGCCTGACGATAGAGTCACCTATTACAAGTGTATCAGGTGTGTTGTTTAGTCTTAAGGGCTGTGACTGTTTGGCACACTGGCTTTGTGAGATATGTGTTGCACGTGTTTTGTTTTGGGGTAGCGGTTGCTTGGGTGTCTGCTTTGGAGGTCTCTGCTGCTTAGGCAGATCTTTATTTAGAGCCTCCGAGTATGTTTTTGTGTGATTATGTGTTTGGTTTGCTGTCGTGGTAGGTCTATGTGAGACTGGAATTGTAGTGAGTGTGGTTTCCTTCTCCTCCTGACTGGTTATGCCGGTACTGAGTTGAGAGAGCTTAGCCTCCAGTTTGGCTATATGGTTGCATCTCTCACATGTGTTGGAATTTGTTGGGAGGAGGAGAAGGTTGTCTGTGTACATGAGGCAGTTATAACATTGCCTCAAGATTCCCAGATTCACCAGCTGGACTGGAGAGGAGATTGACAACTGACCTTTGGACATCCTAGAATAATATTGGGAATTCCTTTATAATTGAAAACAAGGGCCAGTGGGGAGTGAGGGTGTAGTGCTTTTAATTTTTAGTGCTGACTTATATAATTGCTTTAGTGAGCAAGTGCCACTTAAATTGCAGATGTAGTTAGCCATGTTTAACAAGTGACCTTTTCCATATTCCATATTCTCTGCCTTTCTTTGATCTGCCATATTTCATCTTTTTACAAAGATTATACCTTACAAACACAAGGTGCAGGGTTTGAGTCTCACAAGGGATAATTGGCTAGGCTTAAAATGGCTCGCAAGGGCAGTTAGCTTAGTACTAATCTATGAACCTATGAACCTATGTAGTCTAATGCTAACCTTCATTATTTTATGGAATTTCTAAAACTGCATGTGGTATTGGGTATATACACCATCTTCAACTACCTGTGCACACTGGTAACTGCTTGCAGAATTTATGAGTTAAATATCCTAATAAACTATCAGATCTCCTTCTAGTTTTCTAATATTGTTTCATTTCCTTTATGCATTTTGAATACACCTTCCCACATTCTTTCCCTACACTGCTTCTGCCACCACTTTCTCAGCTGTGTAAGGTTCACTTGAATATTTATTTGCTTACATGGACTGCTTTCTATTCCATGTTTCAATTTAAGTGTTTCCCTATACTCCAGTGACTCATTGTAAAATGAATCTTACTTCATCAGTTTTTCAAGATCAAGGAGTGTAACTCAAAAAAGTTTATTAACATTCCCAAAAAAAAGTCAATATTTGCAGGGAAGAAGACGTTCTGCACTTCATGTGGGGGCCTTTGCAGTCAGACCCGACAACATATATATCCCTCCTTCATTTTCTCAGTGCAGAAGAGAAAAGTTAAAATAAAAGTACTGGAGTCTACTTCTGGCTTGTACAATACACGTGCATGCATATTTTTCAAATCACAATAAAAATGAACCCTAAAAAACCCTCTTTGAAGTGTATGTATGTCAATTAAGTTGCTATATTTGTAATCATTCCTTATCCTTAATATCATGATAATGTTATCTTTCCTTTACAGTGATACTTGTGCATTTTTTCTTTGAGATGAAAACAGGCCAGCTTGTTCTTATAAATCCTCTCTACTATCACTTCAAGTAATATCAAGTCCAGACTTACAATGACACATGGGACATCTTATTTGTAACTCACTTTTATTTATGGTGTAACACATTTCATCATCACACCCACTATTTGAGTCCTTTCTTCAGTTCCTAGCCAAGGTTTCTTCTTCCACTGGTTGTTCACAATGGAGTTCTCATCCGCAGAGAAGAATGCTGAAGATACAACATTTCATAATGGGAGAAAAACAGTATCTAAAAACTCTGCATACACTGTGTACCTGAGTCACCAGCAACTCTTGAGGAGATGTGAAATGGTCAACTAAGGAAAGATTAAAAGATGAGTTAGCAGGCAGGATAGTTTTGTGCACACAGGTACATAGGTTCATGTCTAGCTGTGAGATCCATCTCAAATGTGACCTTATGTATAATGGGAATTTATTAGCAGGTGGGTATGTTAGGAAGTTTCTAGAGGTTATGGGGGTGTGTTAGTTTGGGTATTACTGTCTGCTTCTGTCTGTCAGAGACATAGGGGCCAGACCCCTGGATGAATTTCTGATTTCTCATCCACTAGACAAGATTGTGCTTAAATAGGGTTAGAGATGGACTCTTCTGGTTCACATGGATAGGGAGCCTGTTCCAGAGCATGGGGATCATCAGAGACACACATCTGTCTAATGAGAATGTCTTATTTATGTCACAAGCAAAATTTAAATCCTTGGACCTAGTGGTTCTGATGCTGTTCATTTTTCAGATGTGCACAAAGTCCATCAGAGCTTGATCCAAGAATGCCTTGTACGCCAGGCATCGATCACCTGTCAATACCTCATAGGAGACAGAGTACAGACAGGGCTTTAAGATGATCTGTATAGCTGCATATATGTATTTAAGACATAAGCACTCTTAATCTCTTATCACATTTCCCACATGTAACAACTGTTGTCCAGTGTGTGATGTACAGTCCGAAAATAAATACTGACAAAACTGGCAAGCTATAATTATGTGCCTTGCTTTCTTTTTGCCTTCTGATATATATCATAAATATATTCAGTCAGAAGTAATCAATATCAGATGCAAAAGTAAATAAGTCTTTTCATCTTTTATTTAAGAAATAATGCAAGTAGAGACATCAGGAAACCTTTCTAGCTTTAGGGTAATTTGATAAATAGAATTTGTGGATCCAGAATTTCATTTGTCCCTGACAAGCTTTATTTTGGAGAAACCAGCAAATTACAACTTCGTGAAAAAGTCATGAAAGTTTATAACATGTTACAGTTTTGAGAGGCAGGAAGAGAGGGAGACAGAGAGTGAGGGGACTTAGTTTGATGAGACAAAAGTGTGAATTATTGTGTGCCAAAACTGAATTTGCTGTAGATGCAAAGTCTGCCATGCATCTACTGTTTGTTTATCATTTGGGAATTAGGTTCTACTCAGTCTGTAAACACATATGTTACTGAAGAAAAGCATTGAGCTAAAGAATATGAAATTAATAAATTACACAATTCATTAGCACATGACAGAACTGTATGTGGTATCATAAATGATCAGACAAATAGAGAGGATTAGTTGTAAAGTTAAAGCAATTGACATGCAATGTGAATAAAAATATTACTGTTAAAAACTAATAGAACATTTTGAAGTTTACATAGTAGATGGAAATAAAGTTAAAACTAGTAAAAATATAATAAAAACTAGTAATGAGCACACTATCAAGTCTAAAAAGCATGAACAATATGTCTTTGATAAGTTTCTGTCATTCAGTCATCATGTTTCTTCCATAGTATGGAACTCTTTCTATCTGGTTCAGTTAATTTCCAAGGTAATATCTTCAAGATCAAAAGATTTCATCATGACAATGTCCACTTCCCTTAACAGATCCATCAGTGAATGCAGTGCCCACTTTGGTATGTATAAGTTGTAGCATACTGCACAGCTTGAAAGGCCCCAAATATTTTACCAAGAAAATGAAAGACCTTAAATGCTTAAATTATCCTGATAGAGTCGATCATCTCTGCTTGCTGATCAATGGCCTACAGGCTGCTGCTCTAAGGTGAACTGGGTCTTGCTTTTTGAGCCAAGAAACACACAATCCTATCTGACCTTCTGTTTCAGTGTAAAAATCAATGGCTTTGCAAGCACCTGCACTAGGGACCTAAATCTGAAAAAAAATTATTTGCAGGAATAAGACACTTGCTCATCTGCATAAAAAAGCTGCTGCTGACCATGTTAATTGACATGACCAAAAGACAGTGGTCACTCATTCAAGTCAGTGGGAGAGACTGGAGTGCAGGTAAGTTTGGTGAAGTCCAGTGCACAGGTAGTGGTGGTGGTGGTGTGTGTGTGTGTGTGTGTGTGTGTGTGTGTGTGTGTGTGTGTGTGTGTGAATGTCTGCATGTGCATGGGGACTGAGAGTCAATGAGGGGTGTCTGTGCCAGTGTAATACATGGGACCACCTGTGGTAATTTAATACTGGCAGTCATTACTGGAGATTCAGAGACATTCAAATTAGCCAGTAATGAGGTCTTCCTTACTGGGACTAAAGATGTCTCTGAATCGTATTCTACTCTGTCATATAAAGTGACCTCTCTGTGGTAGGCAGTTTATGAGAGTGCTTGGGATGCTTGCTGAATTCCACGGAATAGTAAATACTGTTTTTCTCTTCTCTTTATTCCTTCAATAACATGATTTTGAATGTATTTTAATTGATGTCAATGGCTTTAGCAGTATTAGTCAGTGCTCAAAAAAAGATTCATGTCTAGTCAATGAAAGTAGTTTCGGAGAATATAAAAAATTAAAAAATGTTCACTTAGTCTCCTGCCAGTGAACATCTAACAAAAGTTTTTTTTGTAGAGGGGGGCAATCCCCTTGTGCCCCCCATAGTCTCAAAGTTATATATACCAACTCCAGGACTACAGACGGTGGAGAAAGAAGTAAACTTTGCTGTTGACAAATGTAGCTTCTGCAAATTTACTTAAATCATTTCATGTTCACTGAAACTTCCTTCAGCTACGTGACACATTCCATTCGGAAACATGCGACAGTGGGTATTTTTGTTTCTTGGAGTCGCAGCCTGTGTATATTCTTACAAATGGTGCATTTGCCGTTATTGATATCAGCTACTTGAGAGCCAACAGAAGTTGGGCATGGAAATAAAAAAACAGGAAAAGTTTAAGTTGAAAATTATATATTGATCATTGTTTCGCAGTCAAACTTAGAACATTGTGATTATGGAACAGTACTGTGTGGGATAAAGTGACTAAATGTAATAACCTTTCATACTTATATTTATTGAGATACTGTCAGAAAGAACATAAAAGTAAAGGAAACAAATGTATATAACACAGAAGTTGCACACATTTAAAATTAGTGGTGAAGGTTCATTCAGTGTTATGGTGATGTGGCTTAATGTCGATACAGTTATGTTGAATCTCACAAAGTAGACACTCTTCTGCGCATCGTCTGAGGTTACTTCTCAGAACATGCACTACAACAAACAATGTTTTTGCAAGTGGGAGGTGCCCCTCTGCACCCTCACACATCCCTACTAATTGTATTTGGTAACTCTGAGATCACATAATCTCCGGGGAAGGAAAATGTTCTCCTTCAGCAGAGGTTATCTTTTATTGTACAACAGTCCACTTTCTGCATTTTTGACCAAACTAGATTAACAATACAGAGGTTGATTTTAGCCATGATCGACCAACCTCATGGGACCCTTATATATATATATATATATATATATATATATATATATATATATATATATATATATATATATGTATAGCTAGATACAAGGAAATATCACACACAGAAATTACCAACTCACAAAGACATATCGAAATGACCTTTCATCTAAAACACATATGATTGTCTACAAAAATGATCCTCTGATCAGGTACACAAAAATAAATAAATAGATAGATAAATAAATAAATAAATAAATAAATAAATAAATACAAGAGACCACTAACTCAAGGATGCAATTTGTCAATATCATGGTACTGCTAGTGGAAGTGTGTTTGGGTTCTGGGATAGGGGAAGGGTTAAGGTTAGGAACAGGATGTTAGACTAAATTGGTGCAGGGGGTTGTTAACCCTTATCCTAACCCTACCTCTAACCCCAGCCTGACGTGCTAGGGTACTAAACATCCTTCAAGTAACAGTACCATGAAGGAAGACTAAAGGTCACTCACACACACACACACACACACACACACACACACACACACACACACACACACACACACACACACACACACACACACACACACACATGCACAATCACACACATTCACATAAACACAAACACACACACACGCACGCATGCACACACACATAAAAACACACACGCACACACACACACACACACACACACACACACACACACACACACACACACACACACACACACACACACACACACACACACACACACACACACACACACACACACACACACACACACACACACACACACATACACACTCTTCAAACATATTTATCCCCTTACCTAGCTTTTACTATAACCTTGACTAGCACACAGATGCACGCACACACATAAACATACATACATGCACACTAAACCCCAGTGCTGTAGGTTTCATTAAAAAATATATATATTTAAGACTTCTTTGTTCCAACTTGCCTTACAATACCCGACTCCATCACTCAAGAAAACCTTCACTCAAGTGAATAGTGTAATGAAATTTTTTTTGATGAATGCAATGTGCAACTAAACCCTTGGCAACCATATGTATCTGTATCTATATATGCATATATATATAGATATATATACGTATGTATTATATGTTATATAATTTGTTTTCTTTGCTGTCTAGAATTAGTTTTATTAAAGATTTAGACAGTTAGTTTTCATCTAGTGTAGGTTAGGTTAGTCGGTAGATTTCCTAACCAGACTAGGAATTTATAATTTCCATGATGGTCTTAGTGAGTGTCTTTATCTCTTTTTTTTAAAACTTTGTTTTGGAATGTTAACAAAATGTTATAGCTTCTAAAGTCTTAATAAATATACTTACTTATCTTTTAAATAAATAGAAGTTTGAGAAGTTCATTTACATATAAAGTATGCATTTTATCATAGAATATCTGTATTAACTAGAATAATTTAGTATAAAAATGAAATGTCTACATTAACGGATTTGCTTCAAATATTAATAGTTTGAATAGCTGTTATAAAAGTGAATGATTGTTTAAAATTAAGAAATCAGATGAAGTAGTTTAAGAAGGAACATGTTTATTAGAAATCTTGTGGTATGTTTGTATATATTTGAACAGATTTTTGCCTTTTGCCTATATCGGGCGGCCGCGGTGGTGCAGCAGTTACTGCTGCTGCCTCACAGCAAGAGGTTCTCTGGTTCGAGTCTTGGCTGGGGTGCCTTCTGTGAGGAGTCTGCATGTCCTCCCTGTGGTCACGTGCATTTCCTCCGGGGTGCTCCGGTTTCCTCCCACATCCCAAAGACATGCTGTAGGTGGATTGGACACTCTCAATTGACCCTAGGTGTGAGTGTGTGCATGTGTGTGTGCCTTCTGTGGAAGGTTGGGTGCTGGGCTGGCAACTCAATACCATAAAACTCCACTGCCATTGTTCCGCTGTGGCAACCCCCAACCAGGATAAGCCGAAAGAGATGATGATGTTGCCTTTTGCCTCTATCAGTGCTCTTGAATGTGTATCATATAGTCTAACATTCCATATGGGTTGCGCAATCTACAAATAAATGCCGATAAAACTGACAGTATGCAGTGTTGTGTCTTGCCTCTTTGTTGCATCATAACATATGATATATCAGCGGAGGATGTAGCATGATAATCTCCTACTATCCAGTATGCAGTGCGGTTTATGTATTTTATATGTGATTTAATGGTTGCCTCTGTCCATCAAAGACATAGGTGCCAGACCTCTGGGGTGAATTTTCAATTTCCCATCCACTGGTCCAGATGACACTTAAAAAGCACTAAGGAAGGGCTCTGCTTCACATGGACAGGAAGCCTGTTTTAAAGAATGGGAATATTCTGAGAAATATACTTGTCCCTCCAAGATGTCATGTTTATGTCGTAAGCAAAGTTTAGGTCATTAGATCTCATAATTCTGATGTTGTTCATTTTGTGCCTATGCAAAAGGTCCAGCAGAGTGATATCCCTAGATGCCATATATGCCTGGCATAGATCACAGCTCAGCAGTCTGTAGGTAACTGACTGTAGAGATAAGACTTTAAGACACTCTTTTGACTTTCTGTAGTCTGTTGTGAGGAACTGCTTTGGATGTTCCAATTGTTGCATGTGCCTGGTCACGTACATACCAAAGGGGGAGTTATACTCAGTGAAGGGGTCTGATGAGGGCCAAATGCAGTGGCATGATGACCTCCCTGGTCCTGGATGCCATGCCCTTACTTATAAGTTGAGTGGTATAGAATGACTTTCTTACTACCTTAAACACTTTGGTTGAAGGACAGGTTATTATCCGCATGCGTTCCCAAATCCCTGAATATTGGGCCTGCTCTTAGGGGCATTTTATCAATGAAGTAGTTTCCCAGACTGGCTGATTCCCTAAAGGTACTGTTATGCATCTCTTGGCACTGAGTTTTAAGACACTGCTTTGGTACAAGTAATTTGTTTGTGTCAGACCTTCCTGTAAGATGTTAATATCTTGGGGTGATTCTATGACTGCCCCTAGTTTGCAGTCATCTGTAGACTTGGTCAGCCAGACAGCCTTGACATTGGTCTTGACCTCTGAGATGTAGATGCCAAAGTGGAATGCTCCCAGCTCTGAGCCCTGAGAGACTCCGCTAGAGACCAGCATCTTTGTTTAGGTAGTCTTTCCAGTCCCATCTTCCTGGGCCCTATCTGTGAGCCAGCTTGCAGTCCAGCATGTTTGCTTGCAATGTCTAAGTAAGGCATTGTATCAAATGCCGTAGCTAGGCCACAGTAGGCAGTATACACTCTTTTGACCTCATCCATTGTCTTGGTGACCTTCTCAAAGAAATGTACCAGGTTTAGTAGGCATGACTTGCCTTTGATGAAGCCAAACCACATCTAGTATCTGATGATTCCCTATATCATTGTTAATAATTTTCATGATCATTTTTTCCATGGCTTTGCATATGAGACCAGACAGATTAATGGGTTTGTAGCTCCTGGGACCTGTTGTTGGTCTGACCTTGTGCAGGGCGTGACTGTTGTAATGCTGCATTCACATGGCACAAGGCCTGTTCAGAGGTTATAGTTGAATAGTGACTCCAATGGCCCTGATAGGTCATATTTCAGACTATTGAGGTCATATTGCTTGATACCTACCATGATATACATACGGTCGTAGAGAAAACAGTAAGCAGTGGAAACTGAAGCATCAAAGACACACTATAATCATTATTTTATTTTTAAAAATTAAGTTGCAGCTTTAATACCAGCAGTATAACAGAAAGCGAAATTAATTGTGCAAGAAAGGTCAGTGGAAAAGGAAGAAATGGACTTTACATAGAAAGTGTGAAAATATTTTGAATATCTTGTGTTGCCTCTTTATGCAAGGTTGTATTTGTTATAAAGGACTGATTCAGCATAGCTCATGTTGCCTTGAGAGGGGACATCACACCATACACAGGAAGTAAAAGGAGGATTCGTTTAATTAATGAGAATACTTCATAATTGTGAAGGTAGCAGCAAAGTAGGATACATGAGGACAGTTATTTGGAACAAACTTGTTTGCAGTTAGGCAATAAATGCAGAGTATTTCTTTGATTACTGGAGTTTTGCAGACATGAGAAGAAGGGAATGTAAGGATGGGAGGTATAGTTATAAAAATACAGAGCGGCGGGGACCCAAATAAAATGGGGAGGTAGGGGAATATTGACTAAGTGGAGTGTTCAACTGTAAGGGACTACATTTAACTAAAGAGAATGTTGGGGACTAAACCCCAAGAAACTGGATGGGGTTATTTAATGAATAGAAGCAGTAGTTTTGTACCATCAAATACTTGCTGAGATGATATCTTACTCTGTTGAACTACCGAGTGTTTTAAAAGTCTAAACTACTGGACCTGTCAATGACATTTTTTATCATTCTATTCACTTTATTTTCTTAGATTGATCTGCTATGCTGCATAGAAAATCAAAGTTTTGTTAAGTTTCTGTGCAGTCCCCTCTCCTCCACGAGTCTGTGATGTTTGAAATCCTGTATCTCACTATATTTTCGATGTTCTACAGATGTTTCCTTCAGAAATTAATTCTTGGTTTTCCTACCACAAAGGTCAGTCAGAGAAAGGTAGATTCCAGCTCTTAATGTCAGTTTTATAGAAGGGAAGCGCTGCAGTTCTGCTCTTTTAGGCATTGTCCTATCTTTCCATGATTTCTTAAAGAGGTGGATTGTACAAGTTACTCGGGGTGTCATTACCTTTCTAGGAATGCATGGGCTTTATCCCAGCAGTCTAAACTCTCTTGTCCATCTTCAGATTTAGGATTTTTTTCAGAGCACTTTTTTCAGAGAAAGGGCTGATATTAACTGCTTCTTTTGGATGACCCTTTTTAATATTATTCTAGTTTACTGACTTCTTTTCACCAGTTTTGCTGTATCTGTGTGGCTTTCTTTTGAATGAGACTATTTCATAGCAACAGGATAGCTTTGCTAAGACTACATAACAACAAAGAAAGGAGAGCAGTCAGGTTTATGCTGTAGCAATTGTTCTTTTTCTGGGGTACAATGACCTTGAAGTTAATATATAAAGTAGCAGAGGGAGTGGGGGGGGGACACATGCAATGTTGAGCCTAATGCAGGGAGATGTTTTCATATACCCACTGTGCTCAGCTAAAGTGAGAACACTCTTTCAGTGTATTTCTGCTAGCCTGATTCCTGTTGCATGGAATCATAATCTGATAACTATCCCAAGATAATGCTTTTATTGTGAGATCAAACCAACTTCTTCCCCCTTGATCTCATAAGCCTATTCCTGCTGCTGTTCAAACTGACTCATTTGGGACACACTCTGCAACATGGGACCATCTCCTTCAGTGCTTTGAAGAAATTGGAGACTATGTGTTGTATAAAAGCAATACATGCGAAGTGATTATGAAGTGTGGGAAGAGTATTTCAAGTGATGTGTGGCTGATTAAGCAAACAAAAAGGAGAATGCGTAATTTCAAATGAAGAATAACACTAACAAATGTGTGCTGATACAAAACAGCAATCATACTGAAACTGCTATATTGAAAAGTACTTTGGTATTAATTTGGGTATAGGAAGGTAACTCTGAACAGTAAAATGGCTAAACAATGACACTGTTTTAAAATGGATGAACATGTTGCATAAATTAATACTTTTAAAACTATTCAGGAAGACTGGACATCTTACATTGAGATGGTGAGGCCAAATTATCCACCAAATGATATGTCAGAGTTTAAGAAGTAATGCTGTGGGTAATGATTATTCCGAATTCACTGACAGGAAGCTTGCTCATACTAGTAGCCTGAAAAATTGTATCGTTCATGCTAGAAATAGTGATTTTCAACAAAGGTTGTTACATTTGCAGGCTTTTCTTTTCCTACAATGCAGTGATATTTGTGTTTGAATAATTAATTAAGTCTGGGCGTGCAGGAGATGTGAGAGAAGGCTTGCAGCCTGAAAGAAAGTCATGTTTTGTTTTTTATTTTAGTCTGTCAGTTTGTCAGCATGTGTTTGTCACTGCTCTGGATCTCAGCAACCCTGGTATTGACAAACTAATTAAACCTAGTATTGGTAAATATTCAGAATGTAGTCATGCTTTATTATAAAGTTAAATATATGGGTGCAAGAAAGAACACGCTATTGCATAACTTGGCAACAACAAGCAGACCATCTGAAAATGCATTTGAAGAAATTGTGGAGGCTTTATAGAGGTGTACGAGTCCAGAAACATTGAAAATTGGAAAACGTTTTGTATTTTCCAACAGAAATCAAATAAAGGATCTAAGTATTCTGAAATACATTGCAAATATGTATAGACTCTTAGAGAACTATAAGTCTGGAGAAGCCCTGATAGCTGTGCTGGAGCACAGATTTGCGTATGGTATATTTTGAGAAAATGTCCAAAGGTAACTGCATGACCGCATTCTAAGGAAGAATTGACAGCCTAGTAAGCATTAAACATAGCACTTGCATTGGTAAAAGAAGCCAAGGGCACCCCAAAATGCAACAACATATGTGTGTTGTTAACAAATGTCTTACTAATTGTCCCACAGAGCAAACATTTTAGGTGAGGCAGACTATCATGTAAAGGTGATATGTGTGTATGTTTAAATAAAGTTCATAGATAAATGCAACTAATTGACGTATACGGAACATGTAGTTGGGAAGGCACAGAGTAGGAAATATGATTTAGAGCAGGTTTGCAAAGTGGCAGACAAAAGAAAGGAAGAAAATTTATACAAAATGGGTGCTAACAGATATAATAAATATAACTTGAGGTGTTTAGGGCTGTATGCATGAGCCAAACTGATAGGGACGTTCTGTGGGTCACCTGACAGTGACAGGAATAAAACTTAAAATAGGCCTGGATATGGAACAGCTTTATCGAAGGTTTTTGTGAAGAATTATTTTCACACATGCCATTTTATAAATCTGTAGGTTACTGACGATGAGTGCAGGTGAAAGCATGCCTCTGACCTGCTATGATTTAGACTCAGCACTCAGATTTAGCCTTTCTCCTTGTAGATTTAAGATGTTACTATTAAAATCAAACCTGTTTAGTTTAGTTCATACTTTACTAAATAAATGAAACAAACCTATAAAAAGATTAGCTACGACTAAGTATATGGGGTCTAGTTGTGAAAAATAAGAAAATGCTCCTCTTTCTAACCCTCTGCTATGATTTTTAAAAAGCCAGTGCTACAATTTTTAATGCTTGGAGTTTGTGAGGTATGGATGAAAGGGTTACCACAACAGGCAAAATAATTGTTTCAGTTACATACAAAGACGAATGCAAAAGTTAAATCCAAGTGTATGTGATGGTGGGAAAACTGCATTCTCTGTATTAAAGACAGTGAATAAAAAAACTGAATCAGAATATTACTTCACTAAGAGTCTGTTATGATGAAAGTGCAGTTGAGCAAGTAAAACTTGCGCTAACAGCAGATGTTCTAATAGATCTCTGTGGTAGTAACCTAAGCTGTATGGGTCCCATCCCATGACTGGCTGACTTCACAAAGTTAAGGGCACCTTACTTGTGCTTGAAGTTTCAGGAATTCAGTCAAAGCTCCATAAAAGGACAATTGCTGCACAAAAACCTTCAGAGGATTTTCTTTCTTTTTCCAGGACAGAGGCAAGAGCCCCTAACAGCAATGCTAGGAAACAAATCAAATAGTAACTATGTACAAAAGGGTGGACATATCCATATCCTGTAAACAGTAAAAAATTCAGTCAAGAAATGATGATGGGGGGGGGGGGGGGCTATGGCAACAGTGATCGTTTAGAACATCTATTATTATTGTGAATTTTGCTTATACAACTGTTCTGCGTTCAAACAGAGGTCACTATTGCTGTAACATAGGCTACATAGGTAGCTTACCATAGCTTAAGGAAGAAAAGTGAAAATAAATGGAGACGGCCGATAAACTAGGATTCCCGGACATCCTGGGTAACGATTCTAGCAAAGCCTGTTCTGGACCAGGAAAATAAATACTGTTTGCAGTACTTTGTAATATTTTTGTTACAGAGAACCATGCTGCTGCCTCTAGAATGCTTCCAGAGTCCACTCATTTCCAGAAAGACACCGAAGAAGCCAAAGCCCTTGTAGAATGGCTGTAACCCTGCCTGGAAATAGCTTATTATGGTGAGTATAACAAAAAGCACTAGCATGAGATCATGCATCTCAATTGTCCAGGCTTTTGCAGTATTTGCAGATTTTTTTCCTCATATTTTTGGCTTGTTCCTCATAAAATCTGTGTTTTCCTGTCAAATCATTGAGAACAAAAGTCACTAAACAATAACAAACATGGGTTTCAGACTTCAAATCCTTCAGAATATGCATGCTCATGCATCACCTGTCATTCTGTTCACTTTCTAAGTTAAGAGCAATATTTAAAAATTGTTCTTATTTTTGGGCCCTTCTCCCCCCATTAATTTTGTCTTTGCCCAAAATTCTTCCTGTAAGAGGTTAAGAGGTACGCATGAGACAAACAGTTGGAAATCATCTGTTTTGAAAGTAGTTGTCCTTTCCTCTTACCTTCATAGGAGACAAACAGCCGATCAGCTTTAGTGAAATTTTGTCTAGGCGGTAGATGTGTTGTTTGCAGTCTTCTAGGATATGAGAGATTCTTTCTCCCTTGCTTTTAACTTTTTGAAAGAAAACTGGGAGATTAATAGTCTATAGTAAAGTAAACTCTGAGACCACTTTAGGCATAAATGCAGGATGTGCTCTCAAAGAAAACCTATCCCAGTGAAAAACAAGGCAAGGCTGACTCACCATAAGAGCATGTAACTTAGATACTCTCTCAACAGGTGCCAGACCAACTAATAAAACAGTCTTCCAAGATCAGAACCTCAATCCAGCCTTATGGGTTGGTTCAAATGGAGACAAAGTAAACTTCTTAAGCACAAAGTTAGACTCCAGAGAAGAGCCAGCGGTTTCCTTGGTGGACAAGTATGTGAAACCCCTTTCAAAAAATGTTTAAATAGCATTATTAGAAAAGGGGGGGGGTGCAAATGAAGAGAAGCAGACATGGCTGACATATGTATCTTGACAGGGTAATACAAAAGGCCATTCATTGCACAATAACGCACACAAATAACCATGACCTAGAGCTAACCAGGCCTGAAGAGGATTCTGATTCTTTGACAGGCACCAACTAGAAGATCTTTTCCACTTGCACGTATATAAATTTTTAGCAGCAGGTTTTCTTGCTTCCTTTAGTACCTGCTGCAAGTCCTCTGAAAAAAGGTGCCTAAAAGGTATTAAAATTCAATTATCCAGGCAGTTAATCGAAGAGTTTCTAAACTTGGGTGTGTCGAAGTCCCTCTGTCTTGTATGAGTCAATCCACTCTGTGAAGAAGCTTATGGTAATTGTCCTTGATAAAATTGAAAATAAGGAAGAACAGCTGTTGCTTTGGCCAAAAGGCGGTCACCATAATTTTTGGAGAGCCCTTCTGGATCTTTAGAAGAGTAATGGCTATGATATTAAAGGGTAGAAATGTATAAAGGAACATTAATGTCCATGGGAAAGAGAAACAGTCTGCCCTCCAAGCTTATGTGCAAGAAGTCCTGGAGCAGAATTTATTTAGTGTCTGTTCTGAAAGGAGACAACTAGATCTACTTGAGGTGTTCCCCATAGTGGAATCAATACTTGGAAGAACCCTGGATGAAGTTTCTATTCCTGGGAGGTCTAACCTGGTCCTACTGAGCTTGCCTGCAATGACATTTTGCTGTGACAGAATATATATGAGGGCCGAAGAGTCAAAGTGAGCTAAGATGCTACCTCCCAGGTTATTGTAACAAATCTACAAAGAAGGTAAGATCTGGTACCACCTTCTTTGTTTCTGTACCACATCACAGAGGTGTTGTCTGTATAAAGTAGTGTCAGTTCTGATTACCAGAGATTATTCAAAGCATCCAAAGTACTGATAACTGCCAATGTCTCTCTGACAATTTTGTGCTTCTATCTGTCTGCAGGATTCCACAGAGTTTGTACTTTTACCCTTTTTGAAACCACTCTCCACGCAATGTCTGAAGCATCTGTGGTGACCAGCTGGGGGTGGTTGGAAAGAAGAATGGAAGACCTGGATTGCAAGCTATGCAGTCTACTCGCCATCCATTTTATTTAATTTACAAATCCAGTCAGACCAGGGGAGGCATAAGAAGCATGGATTACATGTACCCTAAAGTCCAGAGAAACTCCCCTGCAGATGCATATTTTTGACTGGAGAAACTCATCAACAACTATTGATGCATCTCTACTTTGGAGGAAGAAAAGCGAGTCCCAAGGCAGAGTTCAACAGATGTCCAAGGAAAATCACTCTGTGAGAAGGGATGACAGAAGACTTATGAAAGCTGATTTGAAAAACCCAATTAAGGGGAAGTTCCTAAACCATTGCTAAAGACTCTTGACATCTAAAAAAAGAGTCTGAAAAGATTAGGTAATCATCCAAACATAGAAAAAATGAATGCCTTGAAGTCTACAATGTACAATGATGGAAGATGTGCATTTTCTGAGTAACGCTTAGTGCAGTCAAAATGCCAGAGGGTAGATAGAGGAACCAGGTAGGGGTTTCCTGTTTCCCTTTGTTATTTGCATTATATTTAGAGCCATTGGCAAAGAAAATAAGGGACTCAGAAATTCAAGGATATAATTGGTATGGTAATCAAGAAAAGTTTACTTTATTTGCAGACAATATTATTTTGTACCTGATAAAACCAGAAAAGAACATCTCAGTGTTATAGAACATTCTGATTCTTTCCACATCTTTTTGAGATATAAAATGAATGAAGACAAAACAAACGTTATAGCTGTAAACTAGGTACCCATGCATTAATTAGTTTAGCAATACCCATATTTATGGAGACACAATAAAATGAAGTATTTAGGAGTATGGGTTAAAAAGTATTCTGTTAAGACAGCTATGAATATACGGGAAGAGACTAAACAAAAGAATTGAAAAACAGAGAGAATGGAAGCTCTTGTTTATGGATATGGATAGCAAGATACAAGCAATGACGATCTTCTGGGTGGGGAAGAGGGCAAGGGTCGAGTGGGATACGCTGATCCTTCCAATAGAACAAGGTGGTTTAGGATCACCTGATTTGAAAGGATATTTCTGAGCTACACAGTTAAGGGTCTAGTACATAACACAAGCAGAAAGATATATTTCCAAGAATGGAATTTTGGATGCAGATCCTTAAAGAGACGAACAACAACCATACAGAATATTACATTCAGAAAGTAGTAGAAAGCATTCTAAGAACTAAGCCAACACAGGAATGGAGAAAAGAGATTCTGCTGATAGGGATGACTGCAATTAGGCGTACAGAGAAAAGGCAAGAGGGGGTGTAATTTACTGTAGAAAACTGGCAAAATTACCAAGGTATTGGGAGAAAATAACTAGAGAAGGAAATTTAATAGAGTGTGAAGAGACCACAAAGACACTTGGACTGCAGGCTAGAGAATGCTTTCGCTATCAGGGACTGATATCTGAGTGCAGGCAAAAAAAGGGGGAGAGGAGTATCCTAAGTGAAAGACCTGCTCTTGTAGAGTTTTTAGAAACATCTATAACAGAAGCTGCTGTTAATAAAGGGATCATTTTTAGGGCATATAAAATATGATAACTCTAGGAATCAATCAGAGGAGGTTAGAAAAGATTTGGAAGAAAGATTGGAAAAGCAATTCACAAGGAAACAATAGGAGGACATATGCATGACACCCAAAGATGCAAAATACTCTAGAAGATTTAGAATTTTTGCTTGGAAGTGTTTGCATAGGTATTTTTATTCCCCAAACAGACTCCAAATAATTTTTCCTCAGCTAGATTGTAATTGTTGGAAATCTGATGGGGAAGAAAGAGGTAACTGGGAACACATGTTTTGGGAGTGCAATGAGTTGGCAGCCTTTAAAGATTCCCTACAGAGTACTCTGTCAGAAATATTGGGTGAGAAAATGAGTGTAACTAAGGAAATGATCTTTTCAGCTGGGATACAAGATCTGAATTGTCTAGACATAGTAAGAGCTTGTTAAGTTTAATTTTGGTGACCGCCAAAAAAGCAATTACTAAAAAATGGAAATCAAAGTCTAAACCATCAGTACATGAAGTAGTAAATATAGTAACAGAGATAAAAGAACCGGAAGTGCGATCTTTACAAAAGGGTAGGAGCAAACTACATGGGAAGAAAATGGAAACTGGGTGAACAATACATGCAGAATAATGTTTTGGAGGAGGAGTGACATTTAAGGGAAAGCAGGAACTGATCAATTTATGTAATGTTAGATTAGTGATAATTGCATAAAAGCATGTATGTGATGTATAACATTTCTAACTGTGAACATATTTTTTTTATATAAATGTATGTTTGCCAATGTCTTATGTGATAATGTAGTAAAGGTGTTAAAAACAATTCCAGAGAGTAATGCAGAGAACTGATAACGTAAGCCAGATACAGTGAATGTTAAGAAACACTTGAAATATTCTGCAATAGGAATGTGATGATAGGTGTCTTTTATATCCAGCTTTAACATGAAAGTTAGAGAGGGTATAGCAGCTAAAATACACTGAAAAGATGACATCTTGAAATTCAAAATCTTAACAAAAAAGTTTAGAAATGAAAGACTGACTATAGGCCTCTGGGATCATTCTCTTTTGGGAACTAGGAAAAGGAGATTGAGGACCACATGTCCTATAATTCCCTGTGACATCATGTGTTGCTGGATGGGAGAAAAGAGAGAGAGAGAGAAATCTGGTTCTGTAGACAAGGGGGCATCTCCTAGAAAGGATGGAGGGATTCCCACTGCCAAGTGTACTCTGTCTGGATTGCATTCAGAGCCTAAATATCTGAAACAGTTGGATGGCACAAAGAGAAAAGAAAGCCTCAGAGACATAGAAAGGTTGCCAGGCTTGGATGGGGGTCCTGAACAGGTGGATAGTCATGTGAACTGGAAAGACCGCCCTTGACTTTTAGAGGCATCTCTTTTTCTTTTTAGAGTCTCCTTTCCATTTTGCTTTTTTAAAACCATATATTTTAACTCCTTGCTGCTTGAACTGCTTATTAGAAAAAGGAGCTGAGGAGAAAGGAAGATTACTATTTACTTTGAAAAAGAAAGGTTAAAACATCTGAGTCATTCCTTGAATCAGTTTTCTCCTAACATCAAATTTTGTAAGCACCTCAGCTGCAGAAGGACAAAAAAAAAATTAATCTAAGGGTGAATTTAGAATCTCTGCTTTAATGTATTCAGGAAGATTTTAAGAATGAAGCCAAGCAAATTTCCAATCCAGAAACAGCAGCTCCAGGAAAAAAATCAGCTGCAACATAATCAGACTTTAAAATTTGTTTTGCAGTTTAATATTTGGAAAGTTAAAGTTCTAGAAGAATACACGTTCTTCTCCAACATTGTCCACTGTTCTCCCACCCTTATCAGACGGAATGAGGTTAGTAGCAGTGAGGTGATTGGCAGAAGCAGGTTTGGATAGGAAAATAACTACTGAGTCTGCTTTAGGATTAGAAAACAGCTACTTGTGTGTCTAAGGTACCTTGAATAACTTGTCAGACATCTTGGGAGCAAGGGACTGACCATCAGGTAAGCTAGAAGCAGTGAGAAAAACTTCCTCTAAAGTAGGCAAGGCTGGAAGAATAGCTGTAGATTTAGGCATGTCTATCTATAAGAAATCACAATACACTTACTGTGCCATGGCAACTTCATTGTGGTCCCACTGAAAAAATGCTTTCATCCTAGATGAATTGTCAGTAAAAGAAATCTCTTCAGCCAGAAAATCTGAAGATATGCTTTACTCAGAATCAGAATGCTTGGACTGGGGAGGCATTTCTGAGGTAAACCACGCTAAGGCAATGTCTTTTCTCCCAACTGAAATTCCAGGCCAGGTAGAGATGGAACTCATTTCCTTTTCCTTTTCTTGCTGAAATAAGTAGACAAGGAAAAGCACTAGTAAGTACCTTGGCAAATCACAGTAAATCTGCCATGTCCATACAAAGAGAAACAGGAGAATGAAACCTTTTTCTCAGTAAGCACACTTTCCCCAGAAAAAATAATGACTGTTAGTAGGTATGCTGTTCCCAGGTTCCAGTCCCCACTTCACCTTACTAATACCTGCTAACCCTAGGTCTGTCCCTGCCTCCTCACCCTAACCCAGAACTTTATCTTTCAAAAACTCTTTCCATAAGACAAGTAATCTAGACAACTTGGATACACACACACACACACACACACACACACACACACACACACACACACACACACACACACACACACACACACACACACACACACACACACACACACGCACATTAACACAGTACAGTACAACTATGCACTCACTTAACGCTGCCATAATCCTACCCTGCCTACTCTTGAACCAGCAGTCTTAACCCCAATGCTGACACCGTCAGACTGCCTAAAGGTTTTGACATTACTTCTCCCAAACCACACTTACTTTACTACAAACATTTGGAGTTCTGTTAATTTGAAATGTTAAAATTTTGATGACTGGACCAATAAACCACAGTTCACAGTCATTCACTCCATCAGCCAGCAGCTAATTAAACAGAATGAATGACACTCATATATACATACTACAGCTGTTACTGCCAATTTCCCAAGTTTATTATGCTTATGAAAAATTATAACTGTATCAAAATAAGGACTGAAGATGTCTTCATTCTAAACTAATATAACTAATATCCTTTTGACATTGTACCATGATTTAGATATAATAGTTCACTTTTCTGTATTTGTTTACTTTGCTTATTGTGAAATCCTCCTTACGGCTATATAACTTTATTAAATAACTATTTAGAGAATGCCTCTTTGTCAAACAGCTGTTCAGAGAAAACAGTAACTGTCGGACTAACTTTTCAGTGAAAACTTTCCTAGGGCAAACTGATGATAGTCCTCCCTAGTAATCATACCCCCCCCCCAAAAAAAAACGTAACACCTATGCAATGTCCCTCCCCACCCCCGCTAACTAAATATACCAACTCTGAGACTGCATTACAGTGGGGAAAAGGTCAAATTCCAGATGGTGGCCAACCATCATTTTGCCCTAGGAAAGTTTTCACTGAAAAGTTTGACAATTAATGTTTTTGCTGAATAGTTGTTTGACAAACTGATAGGGACCCATCCTCTCCACCTCTGTCACTTTCTTTTCTTATTCATGTTGATATGCTACACTACTCAGTACTATCAATGCCCTTTGTCTTTGCTTTTTGACTTCTTTTCAGATGACATTGAGTTACCTATAACATTACCTAAATGTATTTTAAGTGAAGAACTTGTTGTGGAAGCTAATGCATATTATTACAAAAAGAATACTTCTTGCAGTCAGGAAGAGGAACTTCCCAGATACCAAAGAAATGACAAAAAAGAGAGAGAGAGAGACAGATAAACTTGGGGAAGGAGGGAACAGAATAATTTTAGAGATGTTTTGGCACTTACCTTTCACAGAAATTGGAAAATGCATCATAGTACAAAACTTTAATTGACTGAGACAGTGGTACATCATGCTAAAGCACACATAGGCTGAGAATAACAATACATGGATTTGCTGTGATTCAGGGATAATCAAGCTGATTGTACAAAATAAAAACAGCCATCTGTAAGCTGCAACAAGAATAATTCTAGGAGATACCGTCACAGGCATAGCTTTCACTTTTTAATAGTTTTTCTGTTTAACATTAAACCTTCCAATGTTTGGTAATTAAGTAAGGCTCATTGCAAGAGAAAGGATCCGGTGAAGTGGTTTAAGTAGTCGATTAATGCCTGGACAGCAACTCGGCCATTGATGAGGAAGATGTGTAACAAGGTTTGTTTGCTGCAGTCATTGTTCTGTGGCAGCCTGTGAAAAAAAAAATAGATGAAGATCCAGAGCTGCTATACTGAAGGAGACATTGAGTTTTAAAAGTAGGTACAGGCATGTAATTTTCTGAAATAATGAATGTTCTAATGTGAAAAGTTGTGACATGGGCAGGGAGGCACATGGCAGGAAAATTATCATTTCAAAGGCTGTTATTCTATGTGGGAATGTATATGTTATGTCAAGTTATGCAAACCTTGGCAGTGCTTCACTAAGCAGTGTGCATGTTACTTTTTGAGCATAAATAATTCACTTACAAGATTTTGAAAAGGCAGGAGCATGGCATGGACATTAAGCATCATGATAACCTGCTTACCTTATGGAAGTCCTTTTTTAGCTGATACATTGTTTCAAAGTTACCATTAATGATATCCTTAAAACGTATTTCCTGTAAACACACGCTTACCTTAGCCTGCCTTGTCTAATACATTGCCAAAAAGATTTTCTCATAGTAGGCATTATGCAACAATTTGATATCAAATTATAAACTGCATTTGAAACCTATTTGAATTTCAGTTAGGTATTTGGCACAGTAATGTATAAAATAGCAGTGAATTTTTAAAAAACCTTGGAGTTAGATTGTAGGTGAAGGTACTCACAAAACTGTGGTTGGGTAAATCTACAGGTAATCATAATAAATAAAATCCATTCAGATGAATGCAGAGTGTAGAGTCTATATGAATTGTGCTAAGCAGGCCTCTCACTTTCCTAAAAAGATCTGCAGTTAATGTACTATGAAACAATAAAACGTGACTTGAAAAAACACTTGGAAGCATAAATTAGTGGCTGAACTTTCCAAATGAGCGATCTAGTGACCACGCACTCATTTATTGTTGCTGAAGTGGGGAGACTTGAAATACACATGCCAATTGATTTTCTGAATATAAATACTTGGCAGCTTCAGCTAATTTGCATCCTGAATATGTGCTTATGTACAAATAATGATATGTCTGTGATGGCTCAAAGTGTGAGTGTGAAAGGCCATATTGCTTCAAAAAATCAAGATCCTTGAAGTAAAGGTTCATGAAGTATACTTTGTTACTTGTTGAACTCTGCAGCGTTTGTCTACACTATCATCAGTGATTCTTTTTGTTTCTTTGGAGAATTCAAACTTGTGTTCAAGTGAGAATAACTCTGAAAAGATATTTTAGCAGTAGAGAATAGTATAGCTTTTTGAAATCTCATTCTTTTTCTACGCTTGTAATTACTCAATCAATAAACTGGACCACAAAGTGACGCCTGTTGTATCCTGTTATTGGAGTTGTGCCTAACACTTATAGAAAAAAGTCAGTGAGGAGTTCGAGAAATTCCAAAAACTTTCAATAATAGAAAATGCAGATTTTTTTTGCGTCATTTAAATTTACTTATTTACTGTCTATTTGTTTCATTTTATTCCCAAATTGTGTAGTGTAGCAAGTTGTTTCATTTTTATTGGCAATGTCTGTATTGTAATGACTCTTGTAAATTTGTTATATAAATAGGACCTGCTGGAGAGATAGGTATGTATCCGAGACACTACCCCATCTACGGAACAGGCTCCCCATCTATGTGAAGCAGAGTTCCTCCCTAATCCAATTCAAGTGCAACTTAGACAATTGGATGGGAAACTGGAAATTCATCCCTGGTTTGGCACTTATGTCTCTGATACAAACAGGTAGCTTATAAATGATTTATCTCCTGGCCCATGCTTACAATTATCAAAGGTATCACAACTTGTCAGAGATTTGGGATGCATGGCTAGGCTTAAATAAGGCCCTTGTGGTTGTTAGCCTAGTAAACATCTATGAATCTAGGAACCTATAAATATTGTAACTACCTGGCTGTAGACACCTCTGTACTGTAATTACCTTGTTGTATTTATGCATTGGAGCTTTTCTCCCCGGGCCACCATTGAAAATGGGCTCTGTTCAGCCCAGTGGACTTTCCCAGTAAACAAATGTCAATAAATAATAAATAATGCATCAGGCTGTATACTAGATGTTTATCTGATAGCGATCCAAGGGGATGTTAGGATATGTGTAGGTATATAGGCAGCCAGAAAAAAATATACATAGTAAAGAGCCCCTATCAGTAGTATTTAACTATAGCAAACTGCTTGTAACATTAGTAGTAACAACTTTCTACAATTCTAGAGAAGAAGAGCTGGTTTGCTCCACGGTATTTGAGTTAGGAGTGCCAGTTCTAGGGATCTGCACAGGTTGCCTGATAATTTAGCTATCTTTTGGTAGTAGATGACACTGTAAGTAAAACCAGTGGACAAGAAGTACTCATTAAGTTGAACCTAGGGTCAGGTTGTCACCGGTATAAACTTAACCCAAGTAGCAGAGGTATTACATGTTTCTCCCACTGGGATAGGCCTAATAAAATACTGAAAACTTGTATAAAGGGTTAACTTTGTTGCTCAGATATTTCAGTTTGTAATTCATCAAGTCATACAGGGGATCAAAAATGCTGTGAAGTAATGTGATGACAATTCTGAGAAAGGTGCTAGAAAGGCTAAAAGAAAACTCTTTTACACTTAGTACAGGAAAATTTCCAAATCATAACATTGAGTCACACATATTTAAAATTCCCAAGAAAGACATGTCACCTATCCCAAAGCAGCTAGGAGCATTACATGAGGTGACACCTAATACCAATGGCAAAAGGCATATTTCAGAGTTAATACAGTTTTTAATCGATTTATAATAGGACACAAAACAGTGTAAGAAACTTCTCTGTGTAGAAGATTTTCAGTCCATATATCTCTAGTTAATCACTGTATATTAATCAGATCAGACAATAGTAATAGAAGTAGTGAACTTAAACTCATCTTAAGTCATAAAAATAATAAAAAAATATATAATTTGAAATATTGTACAGAAAAACTAAATATTCAAAAGTAATCCAAGCAAGGCAGGCAGTCTGTTTCCAGTCGAAAATTATTTATTAAGCACACAGACTTAGTTACAGTCTTGCCCACATAGAATGCATCACATTCATTGCACTGTGCCCTGTAAATTACTTTTGTAGTGTTACAGTCACCCCCTGCACTGGTCTTAATGATAAATATACAAAATATACAATTAGCTTCACATCTTTTAGTGTTTCTCTCATATGGTCTAGGTTTAAAGTCAACAAAACCTCGAATGTTCCTGGCCTTCCAAAAACAAAGGATGGGGCTTCACCTAAGATGTTAATCAGAAAAGGGTTTCCTGTGACAATGTCCCAGTTTTCTTCAATAACACTTTTGATACTGTGATAATCCAAAGTGTATGTCAGGATGCAGCTATTTTTGCATTTGTTATTTTCTGTGGAATTTCATAACATTCTCCTACTGGGGAGGTTGAGTGAAGGTGCTTCAGTCCTATTCAGTTCTATAATGGGTTCCAGGATATGACTTTCTTAGCCTCTCACTAGAAAATCAATCTCTAAGTTGTTCACGTTTCTCAAAAATGGTTCCATCTCTGTGGTAATTCTGGCTTCTCTATAGCCTTGGGACTTCACTACATTATACTTGTTTTTTGTAGGATGTAGACTTTTACTGTGGAGTAATAACTTAACCCTCGTTGGTTTTCTGAATAGATCAGTGGTGATTCTGTTATTGTTGGTGTCCTTGGAAATCTGCATATCTAAGAAAGTGGTTGAAGTATAGCTATGGGAAGAGGTAAACTTCTGGAAGGGGGTTGTTTGATTGAGGTAAGTCATAAAATCTCTAAGCTGCAAGGTGTCACCTTCCCACACAATAAAGATGTCATCAATGAAACGTAAATAGCATATGATATGCTGCATGTAGTCTGTGTTGTTTAACACAGAGTCCTCCTCCCACTTGCCTAGGGCTACGTTAGCTATGCTGGGAGCCATGGCAGGCCCCATTGCTATACCAGTTTGTTTGTAGTGTTTGTCATTGAAAGTAAAGAAACTGAAGAACAGTGCAAGATTAATTAGCTTACTTAACTTTTGCAGTTGTGCCTCTGTACCTGATTAAATTTCTTAAAAGACTCCATAGCTGCTGTTATGTAGTAATTGTAAGGGAGCACCGTGTACAAGGATTCCACATCAATAGTTAATAAAATACTGTCTGCTTCCACTGTAATGCTTTTTATTTTCCTCAAAAAATCCATTGAATCTCTTATGTATGACTTATTCTTTTCTGCTAAAGGTTTCAGCAAGTAATCAAGGTAAATGGCTGTGTCTTCAGTAAGGGAACCTCCACTTGCTACCACCAGTCTATAAGGTGGATCTTCTCTGTTCTTGTGTGGCTTTGGTATTCCAAAGAATTAAGGTAAACGTGTACGTGGACTCCATAAATAATTATTAAGATTTTCAGTAATAAGTTTTTCTTCCCATAACGTGGTGAAATTAGTGTTCCATAAATCATATGCTCTTTTTATGTCATCCATGGTAAATAACTCATAAAATCTGTTATCCTCCAGCATGTTCTCTATCTTTTGGTTGTAGCTAGTGGTATCAGTCACAAGTATACCTCCTCCCTTGTCTACCTTCATTACGCACCTGCATTTATCATTACCTAGCTCGATCAATGCTTTTCTTTCTCCCTGTGTTAAATTATAAAGTTTTTTCTTAGGAGTTTTTTAAGTAGTTTCCTGATATCCATCTCACATTTCACTTCAAAAGCAGATAATGTTTGATGTAGTGGTGGACAATAGCTGCTAGGCCTTTTTATAGTTTCATCAGTAGGCTTATTTTCAATGTCATTAATTGTGCCATGAAACTGTATCCTTAAGCTGAGCTTCCTCACAAATATTTTAAGGTCTTTCAGTACCTGAGCAACCTCACTCCTGCAGCTTGGTACAAAAGTAAGTCCTATGGACAACACACTTTTTTCATCTTCAGTCAGTGCTTTAACAGAGTGGTTCCAGATAAGTGGAGCACCTGTTATTGTTGTTATTGTGCCTGTTATTGTGGATGGTTCCTCTGTCTGAGCCTGGGACCTGGGTTGTAGTCGGGGTTCCTGGTGGGATTGCCTAGGTATTGTATTTCCCTCACCCTTTCCACTGTTTGGTTCTCCTGTCTCCCGGGGGGGTTGGTAGATAGAGTCTGAGACCTCTGGAATTCATCCTCTGCTTTCTGGAATATCAGTGGGTTGTAGTAGTGTTCCTCACTGTGGCTGTGGTAGGGGAGAACCTGGTAAGAGGGATAAGCTCTGTGGCTCTGGTGATGGTGGTCATTCTTGTTCTGGTACTGGTGCTGGCTTTGGTATTGGTGTGGTGGTTGATGTTTGTGCTGTCGATATTGGTCTTCCCATAGAAACTGGTTTCTGTGAAGGTGCTGCTGCTCCTGATAGCTGGATTGTCTGTGGTTCTGGTTGACCTGGTAGTCCTGTAATTCATCCTGTGGAACTCTCTTGTCAGCTCTGGTTGCCTCTGTGGCTTATGTTCCTGTCTTGATCCTGTTGTGATTCTTTCCTGCACAATGCTGAATTTGACCACTATACATTTGTCCAGTCAGTATACATAGTTTGGTCATGACATGCTTACAGTGAAAAAAGTTAACTTGTCTGGTGAAATTACAGATATAGATAGACTTCCAAGATGGATGCACATTGAGTAACAGAGTAATTTGAGCTCTTCTACTGTGAAAACAGAAACTCTGAAGAGAGTGGCAGTAAACTCATATTTTTGACTAAATTTCAATAACTGGCTAGTAAATGTATTGCCTGGATGCCAGCAAAAAAGAACTTAAGAGAACCTGAAAGGAAATCAACCACAAAAGGTGAGGAAAAACAAACACTGACTGGGAAGAGTTCTGCAGCTGTTCAGCAAAATACAGTGCAAACTCCAGCTTTGGTGCAAGACATAACTTCTAGTAACTTAGAGGGAAAAATAAGTCAAATGTACTCAGAGCTGATTCAAATAAATGAAACACTGATGGAGTATATCAACTCAAATAACAAAAGGCTGGAAAAATGGAAACGCTTTAAACAGATATTCAGAAGAGGTGATCAACCTGTAAAAATCAGAGGTTAAAATGAAGAAAAGGCTGGCTGAGTATGAGACTGCTCAGAAGAGCTGTTTCAAAAATAATAGAATTAGAGGACAGAGCATGTAGGGAAAACCTGAGATTTTCTGCTGTACCAGAAACGCTGGAAGGAACAGACTGCATTAATTTTATGAAAGCACAAATAAGCAGCTGGACTGGTATTCTGCAGCAGGAGTTGTTAGTTAAAAGGGCACATTGTGTGTATGCTCAAAACTTGGCTATGAGAAAGCAACCTAGACCTTTAATAGTAAGGACATAATCCTACCAACAGAAGGAGTTGATTCTGACAACACTGTGGCAGAAAGGCAAAATAGTAAAAGTTGGAGACAGCAGAGTGTTTGTGGAAGATGATTACTCACTGTACTCCAGGCAGAAGAAGAATGCATTTATTCCACTAATCAGAGAATGTTGAGAAGCAGGCATGAGATTCAAACTGCTGTACTCAGCTATCTTCAGACTATTCTTTCTTAGAGGAACAAAATCATTTTTTGATGCAAAACATACTAAGGAGGAAATATAAATGTTTGTCCACCAGAACGTGAACTGTGGAACAGAAGGAGATCCTTATTGCTTTTTTCAGGTAATAAAGACCACAGAGAGAATGTGCCAGTGAAAACTTTTCCAATGTTTCAATGGGAAATCCTTGAGAGATGGGGGGAAAATAAGCAAAAGAGTTGACTAGAAGAACAAACAGTATGTTAGAAATAAAGCAGATACTGGATTTGGGAGATGGAGATAAACAGGAATAAAACCAACAACACAGAAACTGACAAATAAATGTAGGATTACAAAGCATTAATTATACTTATGAAACATGACAGAACATGAAAACATGGAAATATTGGACTTTTTGCTTTTGTAAATGTGTAGGGGACTCTAAAGCATATGCCCTACATCATGTCATTAATGTTTAGAGGAACACTTAGGAGAGGGGATGAGGAGGGGGAGAGTTAAGTGTAAGTAAAACATAATGTTGTTCTTAATAGTAGTATTTTTATAATGCATGATATAATCTGCATGCTATAAAGTAACGTTTTCTCCGTTATTTGCAAGTGTAATAGGGATACTAAAGTAAACAGGTGCTACTGTTTTTTCTTTTCTTTTTTCTTTCTACTTTTCCAGTTTTAATAAGTGCAGACACTGCAATGTAAAAAAAGAAGAAGAAGAAGAAGAAAAGTCTGCTAAAAAGCATGATAGAGGAAAATTGATGTGCTTTTCCTCATAATTGCATAGGGAATGACTGGATTACAGGCCTTGGCTTGATCTAGTAACAAGTTTTAAGAGAAAGCAAATAAATAAAAAAGAACATTGAATATAATACAGTTTCCTCTAGCAAATAAATAAATGCTTGTAGAATCAACTCTATAGCTGGTTCTCATGTCTCCATATAGACAATCTGATAATGAGCAATAAAAACAGAACACTTCTTTATTTCAATGGCTAGGGGATAAAGTTTTCTGAAAGCATTCAAGTGTTTTCCCAATCTGGGAGAGCAATAAAGATAAGACAAAAACAGACAGCACTCAGTACAAGCATAAGCTGTACCATATGTCTTAGCATGGATAACCTTCCTTTTAGGTTAACCCAGGTTTGTGAGTGTGGCTGTCAGTTTGGGACAATTTTCCCCTTTAGGAGGGTAAACCTTTCATATTTGAAGATGTACATAGTTTTGTGTGATAGCATTAAGTTAATATATTTTAGGAGTGTAGTGAGGTGTATTTTTGTTTGAGGGCTTTAAATAAAGCAAAAAGTTTTGTAAGATGTGACATAGGCTGAAATGGATATGACAAGAAACAACTGTATAAAAGATCAACCTGCCAAACATTAGTTTATGCCTGTAACAGAAAAGCTGGAAATAGATAATTAACAAAAAGCTGTTACACATAAAAGGCAGGAATAATAACTTTTTAACATAATGACATTTTCTATATTATCTTTAAATGTTAATGGTCTCAGAGATATATACAAAAAAGAAAGAGTAGTGAACTATATTAAAAATGTAGAGTGCAAATAGCTATGCTATAGGAGACACATTTAGAAAGAGCTGAACATGTGAATTTGATAAAGGAAGGCTCATAGGTAGGTACTAGGCTATTGACCGTAGGGCCTAAATAAGCCTAGCCAAAAGGTACCCTGGCTTTTGCCACCCAAGAAAATTATTTTGCAGTGCCCCTGTCGAGCAGAGCCACAGAAGTGATCCATGCAGTGAATTTCCTATTTCTCATCCAATCATCAAGAGTCTTCTTGAAGAGTGCTAATGAGGAGCTTTGTTTGATATACATAGGTCATTTGTTCCAGAGTATGTGAAGTCTTTGGGACAGGAATCTATTCCTCCAGCATGTTCTGTTTATTGTGGTGACAAGGTTTAGGCCCCTAGAGTGTGTAGCTCAGAGGGATTGGGATTTATTTAAGTGGAGCAGGTCAACAGCTCTGGGTTTGACATAGCTTTGTATGTTAGGCAGAGATTGCCTCTGAGTAGGCGATATGCAACAGAAGAAAGCTGGAGTTTTTTGAGACAGTCTGCGTAGTGCATCTGTTTGAGGCCGGTAATTCTCTTTGTGGGGCATTTCTGTGGCCTTTCCAGTTGTTGTGGATGTCTTGTGAGGTACATACCAAAAGGTGCGTTGTACTCTATAATGGGTTTAATGAGTGATGAGTAGAGGGGAACAATGACCTCTTTTTTCCTGGATGAGAAACCTTTTGTGATGAGGTGTGCCACGCAGAAGGATTTCCTGACTACTGTGGCTATGTGATTATCAAAGGAGAGACTACTATCCACCTGTGTCCCAAGGTCTCTTATCACACTTTCAGTGTTAAGTAGACTACCGCCTATGTGGTAGTTCATAGGTACAGAGTTTTTACCAAAGGGGATGACAATGCACTTTTTGGTATTGAACTTGAGGCCATGGCTTTGACACCAGGCATCTGTTTCAGTGGCTCCTAGTTTGCAGTCATCTGCGAACTTCTTTAGCCAAAGACCTTCTGTGTTAGCCTGTACTTCAACGAAGTAGATACCAAACAGGAGAGGATGCAGGACTGAACCCTTTGGTACTCCACTTGTCACTGGTCTGAAGTCGGATTTGGAGTCTGCTACTTTCACAGTGTTGGTTCTGTCAGTGAGCCAGTTGGCAACCCATCTTGTGACATAGGGATTTATACCTAGTTTAGTGAGTTTTTCTATAATTCCAGAGTGGGGGATGGTGTCGAAAGCCTTGGTGAGATCTAGATAGGCTGTGTGAACCACCTTACCCTCATCTACAGCTTTGGTGACTGCTTTAAAGAAGTCTATCAGGTTTAGGAGACATGATCTGCCTTTACAAACCCGAACTGGGTGGGGTCCTGAGTTTGGAGATTACCAATGTCTTTGTTTATAAGTTACATGATGATACGTTCCATGGCCTTGCAGACCAGGCTCATAAGGCTAATGTAGAGTGGGATAACCGTTGCTGTGCACCATTCAGTGGGCACAAAGCCTGGGGTGAGGCTATGATTAAACATGGCACTTAGATGATGTGCTAGTTTGTTCTGTAGTTCTTGTAGAACGCAGCTTGGGATGTTGTCAGGTCCCATGGATGATGTGTTCTTGGCTTTACCTGTGCAGCCGTGATTACAGGAACTTGCATTCTTTCGGTATAGAGATGGGCCCTTTAGGGGGTGAAAGGGGGTAAAGTTAGCACTGAACCTATCTGCCAGGATGTTGGCAGTGTCAGTTGGTTCTGTATATTTAGTGCCATTGTGCTGTAACTCACAGCAGATCTGCGTGTTGCCATTCAGATTCTTGACATAGCTATAGAATGTTTTGTGGTTGTCTTCAGAATCAGTGGCAATTTTGTTTTCATAACTAGATTTAGAGGATTTTATGAGGGATCTCAGCTTCTTACTGAGGCTGACCAGGGAGTTCCTCCAATCATGGGATTTTACTCTTTTTTTTGCAACAGTTTCTTTCTTCTGTTGTAGAGTTTGTTTATGGCAGGAGACCACCAGATTGACTTCCTTTTTTTGGAGGATAGCATATTGGTTCTGTTATGGATAGCATGATCCATGCACTTGTGTAAGTGCTTATAAAGTGCATTTGTGTAGGATTCAACAGTCATACCTCTATTGTCCATCTGCATGGGTTTCATGAAGTTTGCCACTTCTGTCTTAAGAAGTGTGAAGTTGGCTTTGGAGAAATTTTTTATGGTGGTTTCCCTAATGGGGGTGGGGGGGGGTGGGGGTGGGATGTGGATGTCTAGGGTGATTAGCTTGTGGTCGGATCTGACCAACAAGGAATTGACCTCTTGTCGCCCATGTTAGTAATGACCAGGTCTAGGATATTCCTGCACCTGGTGGGGTGTGGATAAGTTGATCCAAGGCATTGGAATTTATGAATTCCAGAAAACGTTGAGCAAAAGAGTTGGTACATGAGTAGTTTTCCCAGTTAATGGTAGGGTAGTTGAAATCGCTCATTATTAGGGTGTTGGGTTGTACCCTAATATTTTCTAGTGGTTTTCAGGATGATTATTTGGCGGAATACCTGGGACAAAGGAAAAGATGAGTACTTATATTAATCGCAAGAAGAGCTCCAGTAGTGATAGAAGAGGATAAAAAAGATAGTAATGGTAGCTACTTTACTAAAGGGCTGCTGGCAAGGGAGGAGGATTACATTGGCATGTGTTTATTTTATACCTAAAACTGTTATAATAAAGTTTAAGAAAATTATCGGAGAAATAATCAGCTTTCATCAGGGAATATTACTTATAGGTGAGGACTGAAATTTGACTTGCAGCAATGAAGATGTGTTTGGGGTGCCCAGAAGGGAAAATATAACTAAGGAGGGTAGATTTTTGAAGAAATTTATGAAAATATTTGGCATGGAAGATTTGAACTCAGTAGTTGGAGTTCTGAGTGAATTTGCATATTATTCCACAAGATGCAAAAACTGGGTTAGGCTAGACAGATGTTACATTTCAGAGGAACATATACATTTATTTGAAAGCTTTGCTATGCATCCGATAATTATTTCAGATCATGTGCCAATAATAACGACAATAAAAATGCAGGGTAATGAAATAAAAATGAGACACTGGTGCTTTCCCACCTATCTGTTGAAAAGAGAGGAATTTAATGAATGGGTAGTGGAAATATTTCAGGAGTTTGTAGAAAAGATAGAAATTTCTTCTGAAATATATAGCTAGGGAGTGGAATAAAATTAAAGTGGAGTTTAAAAATAGGGTGGAAATAAAAGAAAAAGAGATATGGCTAAGAAGTAACACGAATGACTTAGAGGTACTGACAAATGTTAAAGTATTGCAGAATAGGAGGAATCTCACAGAAGAAGCAGAGGAGCAAGTGCAGAAAGCTAAACAGAAAATAAGAGATTAGCTTGATAATATGCATGAGTTTAGAAAGATTTCTGTTAGGCAACAGTTTTTTGATAATAACTCCAGGACACAAAAAACATTAGCGCAATGACACAGTCAACGGAAAGTACAAAGGGTTGTCGCCAAGCTTAGGGAGCCTATAAGAAGGAAGATAAGAAGAGAGCCTGTAGAGGTACTAGAAATATTTCAGTAATTTTACGAAAGTCTGTATAAAGCCGAGAAATATGAAAATCAAGAAAAGGTACAAATGCAAATGTTTATGGAAGAACTAAATATGCCAATGTTAGAGGTTGAAAGAGGCCCAATTACTAACATTTAGTATAGGAGGAGATGAAATAAAAATGGTGATGTTTAATCAATCCACACAAAAGTCCCCAGGAATAGATGGGATTCCTGTGGAAGTTTGGAAGCCAGGAGGTAAAAAACTGATAAAAATCTGGAAGTTTTTGTTTAACATTATTTTAAGAGGAAAAGCACCAACATCTTGGAAGTAAATGGTGGTGGCTGTAATACCTAAACAGGGTAATGACCCATCAGATCCAGCTTCATACAGGCTCATTTCAATCCTAAACAATGATTATAAAGTGTGTATGTCTATAATGGCTAAAAGAATGGCAAAGGTGATGCTAAAATTGATAGCTATGGATCAATGTGGTTTTGTGGAGGGGAGGCAAACATTTGATAACATTAACAGGAACGTGATGAACCAGAGGGAAGCAGAATGTAAGAAAATGCCACTGTTGTTGGTGAGTCTTAATGCAGAGAAAGCATTTGACAGAGTAAGCTGGGAGTTTATGAGCAGGGCAATGGAAACATTTGCCTTCCCTGATAAAGTTATAAGGTTGATTAGGAGGATATATGAGGGAACGGAGGTGAAAATTAAAGTGGGTGGATTCCTGTCCTATAATTTCTGCTTGAGGAGAAGAATCAGGCAGGTGTGTCGTCTTTCCCATTTGTTATTTGCATTATATTTAGAACCAGTGGCAAAGAAAATGAGAGACTCATAAAATCAAGGATATAATTAGTATGGTAGTCAAGAAAAGCTGGTTCTGTTTGTAGATGATATTATTTTATACCTGATAAAACCAGAAAAGGACATTTCAGTGTTGTGGAACATTTTGAGGCAGTTTCATATCTTTTCAGGATATAAAATTAATGAAGCTAAAACAAAGGCAATAGCTGTAAATTATGCACCCACACACAAACTGGTTCAGCAATATCCATATTTTTGGATAAAATGAAGTACTTAGGAGTATGGATTAAAACAGATTCTGGTGTGGCAACTAAGGATATGTGGGAGAAGACTAAACAAAAGATAATACCAAAACTGAGAAATGGAAAGCTCTGTTATGTGAATATGGATAGCAAGATAGAAGCAGGTACAATGTTTCTAGTCCCTTTAGTTTTACACACAGGTGAGGCATATTTTTATCAACTAGAGGAGAAGTTTTGAATAGCAATTAAAGAGTTGAAGAATTTTATTTGAGAGGAAAAGATGGCAAAGTCAAGGGGGATAAACTGATCCTTCCAACAGAACAAGGTGGTTTGGGATTACCAGATTTGAAAGGGTATTTCAGAGTACACATTTAAGGCTCCTATATATAGCACAAGCAGACACCCATAATTTAAAATGGAAAGGGATGATGTTGAAGCCGGGGGGGGGGGGGCGTTAAAGAAATAAGGAGGGATTGAGATTTTGGATGCAGATCCTTAATGAGAATAACAATAATCATACAGAATATTATATTCATAAAGTAGCAGAAAGTATTATAAAAACTAAGCCAACACAGGAATGGAGAAAGGAGATTCTGTCATGAGGGATACAGAGTACAGGCAAGATGAGGCTTTAATTTATTGGAGAAAGCTGATGAAAGAACCACTGTATTGGGAACAAATAGAGAGGCAAAGGTAATAGAATGGGAAGAGGACAAGAATTCATTTGGACTGCAGGCTAGAGATTGCCTTCCCTATCAAGGACTGATATCAGAGTATAGGCAAAGAGAAAGAAATAGGGGGATCCTACGTGAAAGAACAGCACTGATAGAGTTTATAGTGGGATCTAGACCAGAAGCTGCTGTTAAAAAAGGATTAATTAGTAGAGTATATAAAATATTGCACAGAAACTATAAGCATCAATCAGAGGAGGTTAAAAAAGATTGGAAGAGAGACTGGATATGTGATTCTCAAAGAAACAATGGGGGATATATGTATGTCTCCCATATATGCGACAAAAGTCTAGAAGATTTAGTATCTTTGCTTGGAAGTGGTTACATAGGTATTTTTATTCTCTAGGTGGACTCCAAAGATTTTTTCCTCAGGTAGACAGCAAATGTTGAATGGGACACTGTGGTGCAGCAGTTAGCATTGTCGCCTCACAGCAAGAGGTTGTCCGGTTCGATCCTCAGCTGGAACGCTTTTTGTGCGGAGTCTGCATGTCCTCTCTGCAGTCGAGTGAATTTAAAAGATATGCAGGTAGGTACATGCATGTATGGGTGTGCCTTCTTTGAAGGTTGGGTGCCGAGCTGGCAACTTGACACCTTAAAATTCACTGCCAATCATTAGCAGACCGGAGTTCTGCTGTGGCGACCCCTAACTGTGAAAAGCCGAAAGACAGTAGTAGACAGCAAATGTTGAAGGTATGACAGGGAAGAAAGATATAATTGGGAACCGATTTTCTGTGAGTGTAATGAGTTGGCAGGCTTTAAAGATTCCCTGCAGACTGCTCTGTCAGAGATACTGTGTGCACAAATTGGTGTAACTAAGGAAATTACTTTTTTGAACTATGATACAGAATTGGAATTGCCTAGACATAGTAAGGCCTTGCTGAGTCTAACTAAGGTGGCTGCCAAAAAAGCAATTGCTAGAAAAGGGAAGTCAAAGTCTAAACCAAGTGTACTAGAAGTAGTGACTATATTAACAGAGATAAAACAACTAGAATTAGAATCTTTAGAAAAAGGTAGGAGCAAATTACATAGAAAAAATGGGGATTGTGGGAACAATACATACAGAGGAGGAACGAGATTTAAAAGAAGGCAGGATTTGAATGAGCTATGTGATATTTGATTGAAAATGACTAGAGAGATTATAAGTGATATATAATGTTTGCAACTAAAATTATGTCAAAATGGTCTGTGGTGTATAATATTTACAACTAAAATTACGTCAGTATGGTTTGTTTTCGTTTATGTTAATGTATGATTGCCTATGTCATACATAATTTAATAAATATATTTCTTGTTTAAAAAGATATAGATATAACTATAGATATACTTATAGATATAGATACAGATACAGATATAGATATAGATATAGAAAGTCTATATTATATAAGCAAATGCAGTGAATTGCAAACACTACATAATCTACCCACAATCCCTGAAAACCCAAAATGTCGAACACGCAGATCAGCAATTTTTTTCCCAGGAAAAAAAGTCACCGTAAAAAAAAAAAAATCAAACCACAAAATAAAGTGTGGGGGGGGCTTCACCCCTCAACCTGTGCCCCCCACACCCCCACCTACTTAAATATACCATCTCCGAGATCACACCACAGTGGAGTAAATGGCAAAGTCCTGGAAATGGCCCCGTGATTTTTTTTTCCCAAGGAAAAAAATCGCTGTTCTGTGCTTTTGATATTTTGCCATTTTGCATAACAACGTTTGACTAAACAGCATTCGCAATTCATTGCGTTCACTAAAATAATAGGGACCTGATATAGATATAGATATTAATATAGATATGTCCATTAAGAAACGTAACAAACACTATCCGTAAAAAATAAACAAAATAAAATGGCTAAAACAACAAACATCTAAGTTTTACTTGTGAGAGAAGTTTTCAAAGTATAATTTTTTTTTGGATTTTACAGTATACAAAAAGGAAGATGGACTACAGAGTAAGATATACAAAAAAGATAATTTAGAATAGCACTTACCTAAGTTATGATAGTGTGCACTCTTTAAGAATGAAATCTGATGTAATCAAAGGACAGCTGAAAAGTATAGATATGCTTACTCAGGATGACACAGACTTTTTGAGAGAAAGTGAAGGTTCTTTGTCATAAGTTTATTAACAGAGGTTATCCTGAAAGGCTAGGTAATGAGAAATACGTTGAAGCAATTAAAATAAGTGATGGAATTAGTGATACATTGAAACCAAACATTAGCAAGAATAATTTTTTTTAATATTGCGATACAACTACCTAATAGTATACATCAGTGGATGATTAGAACTATTATCTATGATAATTGGAAAATTCTAAGTAGCTTTCCTGATGTCAAGAAAATTGTTGGGAAGAAGCCTTGTTTTGCTTAGAAGGGTAAACGTTTTAAAAATTATTTTGAATCTAAGCTGTGTCCACCTTCCAAGGCAATCAATAATCCAGGAATGTTTAAATGTTTTAATTGCCACTTTTATAGTTATTTATTTACTGGTATTACTGAACTTAAAATTAGAATTAATATTATTAGAATCAAGGAGGGGTATTCATGGAACTTTAACTTTGTTGTTTAGCTTATTATTTGCTTATCTTGTGAAGCATTTTATGTTGGTAGAACTACTAGAGAGTTGAACAAATGAATTTATGAGCACCAACATACTATTAAAAGTAAAGACGATAGAAATGCATTAAGTAAACATTACAATTATGGTAATTGTCCTGAAAAGTGTAAAGTTGTTGTTTTAGCACAAATCAGAAATTATGAAAAGTCTTTTCATGCTGAAGATGAGCTTGATTGGAAAGAGTATATGCGACACTTAAGGCTCGATGCTGTCATCCGCCACCTCGATGCTTGTCATCCACCAGGACTAAATGATAAAGAAAATTTTAAGATTTATTTAAAAAGGAAGAATCTTAGGCATTAATTAAGTCATGTGATTTTTATTGGTATATAAAGGGTGTTTATGCTGCCTTTCCCTCAGTCTGATGAAGTCATGCTTTAAGGATGAAATCCCTTACTGTTACTGAATGTTTTTAATAAAGTGTTTTTAGCCTTTGAGCTTCTTTAGTTGTTTTAGCTGTTTTATTTTATTTATTTATAGATATAGAAATGTATGGGTACATGTAAAATGAACAAAATACCCAAACATCAATGTCAATATCTTTGACAACAAAAGGTCAACAATGGAAATTTTGACACATCACTATATATACTGATAAATACCCATGGACCATACAAAGAAATTCAAAAAAAAAGAAGACAAAAACATTGTTTTCTGCAGGGGGCAAGCCTCAATGCATCCCCTCTCTCCCCCTGCTGCTTATATATGCTATAATACTGTATATACTAACTTTGAGATTGCACAATCCCCAGGGAAGGGGCATATGGGCACAATCCCCATCTCTGGGGATTAGTGATCTTGCACACCTGTTGACCACCTGTATCGTCAACCAAAGTGTGCCAACAAAACAGCTGTCGACATTTGGGGCATTTCATCATTGTAAATGGTGCCATATATCTATAGCTGCATGCAATATATATATATATATATATATATATATATATATATATATATATATATATATATATATATATATATATATATATATATAAAACATCTTCCTGTGTAAAAATGCATGTAAATGGCTTTTCCTGGATCACATGCAGATTGACTTTTCTGTTCTGCTTGTTTCTGTTGTTGAACATGTAAAAAAATATTTTCTTCTTTTTATTGGAGGTTTGTTCCCTGGGTGTTCCACTTACCCAGTCAGACTTTCCCAGCAAACAAATGTCAAATACACACACAGACACACACACACACACACACACACATATATACATATATATATATATATATATATATATATATATATATATATATATATATCTATATATATATATATATATATATATATATATATATATATATATATATATATATATATATATATATATATATATATATATATATATATATATTTGGGTCCACTTTGTTATTTCTAAATACTGGAATCTCGAATTTCAGTATTCTGAAACCATAAAGCCGAAAACCTAACGACAACTCACAAACTCGAAAACACACAACCGCGAAATTCAAAATCCCTTACTCATGCTACACAAACAGTACACACATAAACATACACAAAACTCCCCCCCACAATCAAACAAACAAATCTAAACTGCACCCCCCACACCCCCTACTTATATATTCTGACTATGAGCTCGCACAAACAGTAACACAAACAAAACTCACCCACACACACATCTTACAGTCCCGCAAACACACACATAACAGTCACAAAACTCTTACACACACTAAACCCCTAACCAACATACTGACACACACAAACTTACCAAAATAAAACCCAAACATCCACATTCTGTACCACCGGAAGCAGAAATTCAAAATATCCGTGCTTTGGTATTTTGAATTTTGTGCTTCTGCCGGTTTCGGAAATGTGAGTATTCGACTTTGTAAGTTTGAAATACTGAAATTCGGGATTTCAGTATTTTGAATTTACAAAGTGGACCCATACACATATATATAAGATTACTATCAAAAGCAAGAATGACACTTCTTCGTTTGTTTAATACAATGAAATAAAACATCGAAAACAAAAATGTTTTGACAGCTACATGTTGACTTTCTTTTCTCCAGTGTCCACATTCGACGTTATTCAACATAGCAGAAGGTGATGTCAGATACCAAGGCTATTCAATTTAAAGGTGATGTCAGACACCAAGGCTATTCAGTTTAAAATGCTATAAGAATTTTACTTCTACAGCACAAGTTTTTACTGTTTTGCAGGGGGTCAAGCCCCCCTGCACCCTCCCACACCCACTGCAAATTATATATACCAACTCCAAGATTGCATTACAATGAGGAAAAGGGAAAATTGTCTGATTCTCACTGTACCGCAATCTACATTCACAATGCCAAACCCATAATAAAAAATCATGTTTTACTTTGGTTATTATGGGGTCATAGTATTCCAGTTCGGCGTTGTGCATCTGTGAAACTGTACTTTCTTTCAACTGATGTTCAGTCAACTGCATTTCTAGCTTTTTATAGTAAACCTATATATATGTATATGTTTTTGAACATGATAGAGGTATGAAAAAAAAATCATGTGCAAACACCTAATAGAAATTGAGTAGAATGCAAAATGACAGACTGTGATAGTTTCATGCATATAAAACCTTAAATTTGATTCCATTGTATGAAAGGCAATACCTGAGTTCTGCTTTCTGAGTTTTCCTGAAAACATTCAGGGCATTACTCCAAGATAATTAGGTGTAAAATGCTCCTATGGTTGTCAGTCTAATTGTTTATTTGCTTATTTGCTATATCACTGCTTACTGCTGGCTACCAAAAATTCCAACTCCCTGGTATTTGCAGCCACTGGTCTTTTCAAAATGTTAGTGACCCACCAGTGTGACCATTACGTTTATGGCCTCATTCCATGAGATCTCTTCACAAGGAAGGTTTCCATTTCCCTTTGTGTAGATTTATTGGGGTGAGTACTGCAATTCGTCATGATTGGGAAAGGGACAGGCAAGGAGCTACCATACTGCAGATCATGATAGCTTTTTTTCTCTTAGCTCTCTCTAACTGATATGCTGGACATATACCATGAAAAGGAGTAGGTAGGGGAATTATCAGGGAAGCACGCCATCACCTATGTGTTGACCTTCAAATGCAGCCCCCATGTACTCTTGCACCAGCTTACTACATGGCAACAGCACTAGTCCCAATGTCCTTGCCTTACTTCCAATATCTCCCTATACAATCCCCAATGGCAGAGTGAACAGACTGTGCCAAATCATTCATCTTCCCCCTCACCAGCTCCAAAAGGTTGCTGAGTCACTAATCAACCTTTGGTCATGTGGATCATAGTTAAGGTGTTCTGATGGAGTTGCTTCAGTGCTGAGGTTTAGTCATATAATTCTGCTTTAAAGACAACCTAGAAAAGATATATTATAGTGTTCTGCCACATTCAACATTGTGAATAGAAGTCATATGCTTACCCCTAATGAAAACCGAGTGTAACAGAACATGACAGTCTATGAGAGAAAAATGGCTACGAAACCCAAATTTGGAAGCTATGTATACAAGGCCATGTGTCAGCACCCCCATGTTAAGAGTTCTTAATAAAATTTTCAGTAAATTATAAAAGCATATTCACGTATGCTGTTCTCATACGACTCCCATGTAAAGCACAGCTAGTGATTCCCTGCTGTGTTTTCCCATCCATTCTCCCTTTTGTTGATCTGCTTTTTAAACCTGGTGATTTTATGCTGCCCACCCCTACTGCAAATTGAACTTAATAAGTGCCTCTGTTTCTACACTGCTGTTGATATCCTGAATTTATATTTGCCTTTCCTTCTGCTTATATTGAGAAGATGCATTATGCCTCACATTGTTTGTTCTACTTGATCTGACTTCATTATGTAGCTAGCTGTTGGATAAAGTAGAATATTTTTACACTCCAGCAAACACTTGTTTTTACATCAAAAGAGGTCAGTGGATTTTCCATCTAGTACACCGGAAGGTGGCCTGTCTATTTAGGTTGGGGAAACACTTGAGATTTCTGAATGTAGTTTTATTTGCTGGAAAGCTTAGTTCCTTTACAAATTCTATACAATTGAGTGACTCTTGGCTCATTTATTCAAAGCGAAGTACTTTTATTGAATAATCGCACTTTTATAAGCTGTTTAAAGTACACTTCTGTATCCATATCTTTGTTTGTGGTAGCAATTTGAATCTTTTAAATTTGTTTGTGGTAGCATTTCACTCTGGGCACTCCTTTACTGTGCTTTTATATTAGGAGGACTAGGATTATTCATCTAGTGGCAGTAGGTGTTTACCTGGTCTATCTGTATGGGAAACACACAAAAGGACTCAAGTATTTTTTGCACTTCTCTGCACTTGATTTGTCCTGTTCTGATACTAGATAACATAGACTAGATTCAGACCTACAGAATGTAGCCTGTTATTAATACACTTGAGCACTAAACCAGCCATCTTACGTTAAGAAGGGCTCCCCTGCACTCTTGTGGCAGAATTGTGTGGCTCCAGCCTTGTCTGAACTGGGGCTTGCTGGAGGAAGTTTCATTGTGTGCTTTCCAATTAGTAGATTAACGTAAATGTGTTTCATTTCACCTGTATTTAAGCCTCACGTTTCTGCGGGTTTGCACTCAATTAACTAGAGCTGCTCTTTGGTGTCCTTTTCCAGAGGTCTATAGTTAGGGTTGCCACCTTTTTAAATGCCGAAAGTGGGACATTTTTTATAGAAATATGAAATATTGCAGTACAAATCATACCCACAGCTGGTGCTAAGGACAGAACTTCACTTTTTTGCCAAAATAAAAGATTATTCTTGTAGCATTTGAGTTGCTTATGCTAGTTTATATAACATTTACATGTTTCAGATCCAAGATAACTGTTTTATGAAATGATTAAAGAAAGCTAGGGGAATACTTTTGTCCAAAAATCTCAGGACATTTGCCATTTTTTAAATGTTTTCGTATGACACAACTGCCCAAAGAGGGACTGTCCCTCGCAAAGAGGGACAGGTGGTAACCCTATCTATAGTGTTTCTGCTTTAATCCATAGCATCCAAGGTAAAAAACAAGACAATAAGTATATTTTGTGATTCTTCTGCACTTCTTGAACTGTATTTTATCGAATTGCTGTATCATTTGTTTTTTTACTGTCTTTGTGATTGCTTCATTCTCTGCACTTGATTTGCACTGTTCTGAAATCTAGATAGCATAGACTAGATTCATACCTGCTGAATCTAGCCTGTTATTAATACACTTGAGCACTAAACCAACCATCGTAATTTAATAAGGGCTCCCCTGCAGCCTTGTGGCACAAAAGTGTGGATCTAGCCTTGTCTGAGCTGGTGATTGCTGGAAGCAGGTTCATTGTGTGCTTTCCTATTGGTAGATTAGGTTAAAAGCGTTTTAATTTCACCTGTATTTTAGCCTTGTATTTGTGCATTATAGTGCAGCATGCAATGCAACAGGGTGTCCTATATAGATGCAAATGCCTTGAAACTCAATTTCTCACTAGACATCTGTCAGTCGAACCTTCTCAAGCTTTCCTACTGCACTATGGACAACTCTTTTGCACACTAAGCAGTGTTGCCACACTTATCATCCATAGCATTCAATAGAACAATCACCTTTGTTAGTCCTAGTGCAAAAACTGGTCAAACAAGCCCACTCCCTTTCCTAGTAGTACATACGATAAATCTCTGCTATAATGGATGTGTAGTATCCCATCATTTCACTGGACAGCCTGATTGACATGAACATCCTGAGGCAATGTAGTAATTGCCTCATGTATACTGACAATCACTTGCTTCTAAAACAAACAAGTACCCTATGTGAGAGATGTAATTACATTATGAAATTGGAATCAATTATCTCACATAACAGCAAACTGGACATCAAAGAGGTTATCAGCATGCACACTTCACCTCTCACACAAAATAAGGTCATGACAAATCAACCCACATACAGCCTACCAAAAGGTCAGAGACCTCTCAAATGTAAACCACTTGCACACACTGCTATGCAAATAGAAACCACTACACATAATAAAACATACACCAGTGTCTCAGCAAATTAGCCCCTAAGGCAAAACAACTCAAAACCTAATGTCTTGGTCATAGGCAACTCCATAGTGAGACACACAGATGTTCCCCTCACCAGGCTGGACAAGAAGAAGGTCGTGGTCGGCTGTCTGTCAGATCCCAGGATCCGTCAAATCACACATGCACTCAAGTAAGTTAACAAGTACTGTTATGTCTCTGTCATAGTCCATGTTGGGGTGAATGACTTGAGACATACCTCTTTGGATTATATGAAGAGAGACACGACTGGACTCTCAGATTATGTATCCCAGGCAGGTATAACCCTAGCCCTAAGCAGCATTCTACCTTCAACCCAGATGATGCCGCAATATAAAAAAAAATTATCAAATTCAACAATTGGCATAGCTTGCAGTGTCAGTCCACGGGGATCCAGTATCTGTCAGCCTGGGAAGACATGGTTATCAGGCCAAGCTGCTTTGTCAGAGATGGTCTACACCTGTCTCTTCTAGGCTTTTAGATATTGGCAAAGGCGCTTGCCTCCCCCATAGTGCCTTTTTTAGGCAATGTCAAAGCAACAAAATTTCAGATGTAATAAAATTCACTCAAGACAAATTCAAGGTCCTACTGCTTAATGCTAGGAGTCTAAACATGAAACTACACTCCCTGGAAACACTCCTCACCGTGGAAGATTCTGACATCTGTGCAGTCACTGAGACATGGTTCAGTGCTACACAGGAGCAAAAAAAATGAAAAAAACTTTTGCAAAGCAAACTACAGCCTACTAAGCGATGGTATAAAACATTTTGTACCCCCCGCAATCACAGATAATAATGACTGCTATCCAGAGGTGTACACAGATGCCTTGTATAAACACTTAAACAACTGTATAGACTCCGCTGTACCTGGCCAGATTAAAACCAGCTCCTCCTGAGAAAAAGCCACCCTGGTGGACCTCAGGTATAAACAGGTTATATAACAAAAGGAAGAAAATGAGGTCTAAGAACAAGAGGGACCTGACTCAGCAGAATAATTACCTCTACACCTTGAACAAGCAAATCAGAAACCTTGTAAAGCTCTCTAAAGCGAATTACAAAGCCAAAATAGCATCCCTGTCTAAGGATCATAGGCTCATAGGAAGTTACTAGGCTACTGGCCCTGAGGCCCTTATATGCCTAGCAAAGAGTTTAGCCCATGTTTAGACAAGTCAGCACCCAAAACCCTGTCTAGCAGGGACACAGATGGAATCCCAGGAGTGTATTTTCTGTTTCCAGTCCAGTTATCCAGGTTGTGCTTAAAAAGGGATAATGAGGTGCTCTGCTTGACGTGGACAGGGAGTCTATACCACAGATGGGGGAGTCTCTGGAACACAAATCTGTCCTGCCAACAATTTTATTGATGTCACAGACCAGGTTGAGGTCATGCATGCGGGTTACTCGAGTGGAATTTGACTTGCGGATATGCAGCAGTCCCATCAAGATGGGGTCTGAGATTGCTTTGTATGTCAGACAAAGGTCACCTCTAATGAGTCTGTATGAAACTGAGTACAGGAACAAGGCTTTTAGTCTATCTGTGTAGGGTAGATGCTTGAGGCCCTGGATTCTCCTGATGAGGAACCTCTGTGGTCTCTCCAGCTGCTGCATGTGCTTTGCAAGGTACATGCCAAAAGGGGCATTGTTCTCAATAATTGGCCTTATAATGGAAGAATACAGGGATGTTATGACCTCCTTGTCCCTGGATGAGATACCTTGACTTATGAGGTGGGCCATGTAGAAAGCGTTCCATACAATGGAAGCAACATGGTGGTCAAAAGTCAGGTTGCTATCAACATGGGTGCCCAAATCCCTCAAGACTGATTGCATGTTTAGGACATTGTTATTAATGTGATAATATGTGGGGACATCACTCTCCGCAAAGGAGATGACGATGCATTTTTTGGCATTCAGCTTGAGGCCATGTTTCTGGTACCAGTCATTTGTTTGGGTGAGACCCTCTTGGAGGACGTCCACATCACTTGGGAAATTGATGACCGTGCCCAGCTTGCAGTCATCTGCAAACTTGGTCAGCCATAGCCCACTGGTTTTGGCCTGCACCTCAGAGAAGTATATCCCAAATAACAGAGGCCCCAGGACTGATCCCTGGGGTACACCACTTGTTACGGGTCTACTGCTTGAGGTGGCTTCCCCTGTTTTGATTAGGTGGGTTATATTAGTGAGCCAGTTTGCTACCCATCTGGTAACATATGGATTGATGCCTAGTTGAGAGAGTTTATCTATTATGCCCAAGTGGGGATTAGTGTTGAAGGCTTTGGCCAGATCAAGGTTGGAGTGTGGGGTCAAGTGTTTGGAGGTTGCCAATGTCCATGTTAATGAGGTCCATGATAATCCATTCCATAGCCTTGCAGAAGGTATTCTTTAACTGCATCTGAAATCTAAAAGGGAATGGCCAGCTATGCGCCAAACTGGTGATACCACTCAAACTATACCAGAGGAAATTGCCAACCTGCTAGCTGGCAGATTTGGTGCAAACTTTATCCCCCTATCCCCACCAGCCATACCCCAAAGCATACCTGACACCAGTCCTCTGGCTAGTATCTCTAGAGATCAGGTCATATCTGCACTCTCCAAGGCCTCAGTAAGACCAGATAACATCCCAGGTTGCTTATTAAACAATCTAAAACAGGACCAAGCAGACCCACTTGGTGTGCTCTTTAACCATAGCCTAATAACTGGCTTTGTTCCAGCAGAGTGGAGAACAGCAGCAGTAATCCCCTTGCACAAAGGGAGGGCCATCAACCATCCCCACGAACTATAGACTCATAAGTCAAACCAGCCTCATTTGCAAGGCCATGGAAAGAATCATCGTGGACTTTATTAACACGGACATAGTCTACCTTCAAACTCTAGACCCAACCCAGTTTGGCTTTGTTAAGGGTAGATCATGCTTATTAAACCCAGTAGACTTCTTTGAGAAAGTCACCAAGGGTAAGACAGTGCATACTGCAAGTCTTGACGTAGCCAAAGCTTTTGGCACAAACCTTCACTCAGATATCATTGACAAACTCTCCCAGCTGGGGATTAACCCTTATGTCACTAGATGGGTAGCCAATTGGCTCACCAAAAGAACACATATTGTCAAAGTTGGTGACTCCACATCTACCAGTAGACTCGTCACCAGTGGCATACCAAATGGATCTGTGCTGGGCCCTTTACTGTTTGGAATCTATTTCTCGGAAGTCCAGGCTAAAGTGGATGGCCTTTGGCTTATCAAGTTCACTGAAGATTGCAAATTGGATGCAGTTACTGAGTCCCCCAATGATGTTACCTATTACAGGAGGGGCTATCTCAGACAAATGACTGGTGCCAAAGCCACTGTCAAACAATGCAAAAAAGTACATTTTCATCCCTTTGGCAAAGTGGAATGCCTTGCTAATTACAATATTGACAGCACCCCACTACCAGTTCAAGCCCAGTGGTGCAAGATCTGGGAGCACAGGTAGATAGCAATCTGAACTTCGACCACCAAGTTTCCACAGTGGTACAGATACGGAAAGCCTTCTAAATTGATTATCTCATAAGTAAGGGCATTATATCCTGGACTAAGGATGTTATAACTCCACTGTACTCAACCCTTGTCAGACCATTAATACAGTACAATGGTCTCTTATGCATGTACCTCACCAGACACCTGCAGCAGCTGGAGAGACCACATATTTTTCTCACCAAGAAAATGCAGGGCCTCCAAACCATGACATACATGGATAGACAGAAAGCCCTGTCACTGTACTCTGTATCATATAGGTTGCTGAGAGGCAACTTGCGCCTGGCCTACAGGGCAATCTGTGACTCTGCCCTGATGGACATGCTGCACATCCGCAAGTCAAATGGCACAAGAGTCACTTGCTCTAGGGATCTTAGCCTAACCTGTGACATTAACTGAACATGCTGGAGAGACAGATATATCTCCCAGAGAATGCTGCTAATCTGGAATAAACTTCCAATTCACATGAAGCAGTGCTCCTCACTGACCCTATTCAAGTGCAACATGAACAAATGGATGGGAGACCGCAAATTACTCAGTGGGTGGCACTCACGTCCTCACGGGCAGGGGAATCATTGTTGATGATAGACTCACTCTATGAATTATGTCTATCTAACCAAGGACAATTGAGGCAACTCTGAATTAAAATGGCTAGGCTTTTAATGGCTCTAGGGCCACTAGCATAGTAACCACCTATGAACCTTTGAACTCTTATGGATTTCAAAACAGCTCAGTCCTGAATATACCTGTATCATACTGTCCCCTCATCATAGGAAGGTTTGAGTGTGACAAGATCGCAGTGACAAAAATGTTGCCTTATCTGACAAAATATCTGATGTCATGAGAACAGAGTAAATATACATTCTTACCATCTGATGGATTCCTCATCCTGAAAAGTAGTCACATGTAAACACATTATAGAAACTTAGTATAAGGCAGGCCATAATGTGATTGTGAAATTCCTGTGAAATGTTACCTTTGATACCTAAATGTAATAAGCCATTTGCCAGATACCTTTGAGAGTAATGATAGTGAATTGGCTGAGAAAGGCTACATTTGGTACTTAAATATGCCAACTCACCTTTGATAGTTATTAGCAAAATTTTAAGGGAAATAAATTATGATTCTAAGCTATTTACTGCACCTTTGAATGCATGTCTGTACTTGAGAATTTCATTGTCAATCTTTACTGAATCTGAGTAGACAACATTGCTCAGACAACAATGGGAGTTTTGTTTATACCATGTTGTAACAAACTCATTGTTATGTCTGATGAAATATACAGTCTTTTTACTTCTCATGTACTGACATCTCTGTAAAGACATGCTATGGACATGTGCTGTATTCTACACCCAGATAAGATGTCATATGTCCAACTTTAATGGAAGCCCAATCTAATGCACCATGTCAAAGTGTGCAAGTGAAATGCCCGTAAAATCCCACATTTTGCCTGTTTGTAAAAGGCCATGTAATAGCCATCTTTAGAGTTCTTAAGACTTTCATGAAATTACAGCAGGAACTTCTAGTAAAAGACACTCTAGGCACAGCAAAGGCTTTAGCCACAATGTGAATGCTTTGGTAAGAGAGTTAAACACCATCCCTGGTAAAGCAGGAAGACTTGTCAGCCTGAGCTGACTCATACTGGATCCCATTAGAATGACATCCAACTATGTAGCCAAGAATTAAAACCAATTATCTTGTCATGAAATCTTTGTATCATTCTGGGTGATGGCAAAATACCACTCAAGAACAGTGTCTTTCCTGCCTTAGACACATGCATAGCAAGTTCAATCATATGCTTCTGCATGTTACTCTGAGTATAGCTTCTAAGGTCGTTCACCCCCATGTGGACTACTATCAGGTCATAATCATATTTGTCAAGATATAGGGATCTAAGAACCCTTGTTACTTCCCAGATCCTGGTTTTAGAAAGACAGCTAACTGTCACCCTATTCTTATCCAGTCTGGTGAGCATGATGTCCATATGCATTACAATACATTTATCTATTACTAAAACATTATCATGGTTTGATACTTTCTTAGTGGGCCATAAGGGCTTGAAGTCTGCACTCTTGTGACCCTTAGATGTATGTGTCTTGGGTGTGGAAGTGAAGGGTGAAGGTACCTAGGTGTGTTGCTGTGTACTAATGCCAGAGGTTTCTTAGTCTTTAGCCTGGGAGGCTTAGGCAATGTACTCTTAACAGCCTCCACACAAGCTAATTTAGTGGTAGTGTTCTGTGCTGCATGCATGTTTGTGTGTGTGTGTGTGTGTGTGTGTGTGCCTGTCTGTCTGTGTTGTGTTTACAGAATATGTTCTGAGATAAGAAGGTAGCCTTCAAGTTAAGTAAATACTTTCAACTCTTATTTACTGAATCATTGTGAGGTAACAATAACGCGTTTTCAGTGAGCATGAGGCAGTTACTGCACTGCCTCAAAATACCTAATGCTATTAGGCTGTCTACAGAAAAGGAAACAGCTGACTGAGATTCCATACTGCCTATTACAGATGAAGGGGTGTAGGACAGCTGACTGAGATTCCATACTGTCCAGTACAGTTGAAAGGGTGTAGGATAGGTTAAGAAGAGGATAACTGACTGAGCTAGAAAAATGTGATAAACTAGGATATGGCTAAAGTATAAAAGAAAACACCATGACTATTGTAGTAGTTGTAATGTGCAAAAAATAAATCTAAGTGACAGACTATTTAGGGTCAGTAAGGAAATCAGAAACAGTGGCAAATTCAACTACACAGCTTTCCCCACTAGGCTAATGTGGTTTCTACCTAGCCAGGAAAAACAATGAACAATGGGTAGTATAATTCAATGGATCCAGATGCAGTAACTATAATAGCAACAGATAGAGTAATGTGTAGTTTCAAGTGCAGGAACAGTATATCAGTATAGCAGTCAGGCAAGTAGTAAAGGTGTACCACAAAGGTAAGTGAAGTATTTGTAGAAAATAAGTGTGATTGAATGTGTTTGGGTATGGTAAGTTTGGGTTTGGGTTGTTAATGTTAACCAGGCATCATGGGATGGAGTGTGTGAGTGAGTTTTTGCAAGTTGGAGTTAGACTGATGTTTGGTAAGGGGGACAGATTTAATGTTATGAATATGTGCTGAAGTGTGTGATATATGTCTTATTGTCTTATGGAGTGATTGTATTATGTAAAGGAATTTTCTAAAGTAAGGTGTAGTTTTGGGGTTAGGGGTAGGGACAGTGTTAAGGTTATCATACACTGATAAAGTAGTGCATCTCAGGGAATTTTGAATTATGGCATGTTTGCAGAGACGCAGCATTGTCTGAGCTGATGAAATATATGTATTTTTTACTTTTGAGACAATGATATCTCAAAAATGGTATATCCCAGATGTGCTGTAGTCATCATCCTAAATGGAAGTCATATACTCACCTCCAGCAAAAACCTGACATAACACAGCATAGTAGCCTGACACATACAAGCGTTCATGTAGGTCTATTAATGGAATATATCAATACAAGATTATAGCTCTGAAACAGTTTAACATTTTCGAATAAAATCATTTATAAAATTTGGTTGTTTTTTTTTTTTGGAAGTACTAATGTAAAGGAACAATTGCATTTTCCATTCCTAGTAATTCTTTCTTATGAATTGAATCTAAATATTTATATTCAAGGTAACAAAGTCCCATAATTACTTTTGTGACTCTTTTCCTTCAAAGTAGCCAAACAGTGGAACTTTTTACCCCAGAACATCTTAAAAAACTTGTCTTACTTCTACCAAATGAAAATACCACAATGGTTTTTAGTTATATATCTAATGAGTTTCATATTACTGTCTGTAGTAAGGTTTAGGAAATGTAATGTTTTCTGTTTTACATTCCCCTTTTTGTAAATTGTGATTATTGGCAACTGTCAAACTTTTTGCATATTGTTTTTAAATATTTTAAACATTTTTGTAATCTTTTTGTACTATTGTTATGGAGCTTTTCTCCCCGGATCTCTGCGAAAATGGGCTACTTGCCCAGCCAGACTCTACCCGGTTAACAAATGTAAATAAATAAAAATAAATAAATAAATAAATAATTTGCATGTTGTGAAACTAGTAACTGAAAGTTCAAACATGGGATGTGTTATCACTGTGTTTCTGAAGTACCACAAATACTAATTTCAGTTCATTGTATTCATAGGATGGTGTGCTCAAACAAAAACTGTGATTACTTTTTCATGCACAGGTTCTTCAGACATCTGCAAAGACAGATCAGTGATTGGTTAACTGTGATCACTTGACAGCAGTGATGAGTAATTTCCTACCCACCTTCCCATAGGATAGTCACTGTGCACTTAATTATGTTTTACTTTGGTGAAACCTAAGAAGGTAATGGCCACAGTAATGTATTTCTACAAACTGACCTTGGATACATACACTTTCCCCTGACAAGCCATATCAATCATCATTTATCCATAATCATGCAACTGCTCTTTGCTTTCATACACAGCCTACTTGTCACAAATACATATCTTTATGTACTCAACTTTGATCAACGCAAATCTCTCACTGTGACCATAAGGATTAGGCCTCAGCAAAAATCAAACATCACATCACATCCAAACACACCTCTAACAAAGTCACTGACAGACAAAAGGTTTCAAATAACTCCACAAATACATTTTTTATTGATTGGTGACTCCATAGTGAAATACACTGATTTCCTACTCACAAGGCTGGACAAAGACAGAATGACAGTGAGCTGCTATTCAGTTTCCTGGATCTCAGATGTCTCAAGGGTCCTTAGGACCCTTACACCAGACAAATATAATTACATGATAGTTGTACCTGTGCAGGTGAAGGACTTGGGGTGCAAAACCCTGAGGGATATACAGTGAGGCTTGTTAGAGTTATCTGTGCATGGCTCTATTTTAAATCATGGAATAACCACTACACTGAACCACACATCATCAAGATGAAAGTATCGAACACTTGAAACATGAAACATTAACTTTGTTAAATTGGAAGTCATTGAATTGCATTAGTTGGCCAACTAGTAAAGGAACTACATGCTGATCGGGAGAACATAAGCCATCAATTAGTATAATAATCTATTAAAATGGTACAATTTGACTGTGTATTATTTACTGTCACAGCTGAGGTGACTGCAGTATTGAGCTTTGTGTAGCACTGTATAGGTATATGTATGTGCACATATATATGTACATGTATGTGTATATGTATGTGTATCTGTATATGTATGTGTATATGCATGTGTATATGTATATGTATATGCATGTGTATATGTATGTGTATATGTATGTGTATATGTATATGAATATGTATATGTATATGTATATGTATGTGTATATGCATATAAATATATATATGAATATGTATATGTATGTGTGTATATGTGTGTCTATATATATATATATATATATATATATATATATATATATATATATATATATATGTATGTATATGTATATATGTATATGTAAGTGTATATGTAGATGTATGTGTATATGTATATGTGGTATGAACATTTTTAACTGAGTGTTCAGTTTTGTTGTTCACTGGGTTACGAATACATCTGAGATGTTGGCCAATTAATGCAATTTGATGAGTTCAATTTTGACAAATTTAATGTTTGATGTTTCAAGTATTCAATCCTTTCGTCTGAGTGATGTGTGGTTCGATGTATTGGTGGTTTGCCCATTTAAATTAAATCCTCTGTGCATATCACAAATGCAGGCAAAACTCGGATATGAAATTCTTTCTTCTCCAAGAATGATGCAAAGGTAAAAAGAAAAAGATGATTGGCTCCAACAGCTGGCTGAAGAATTGCTGTCATTGATCCAGTATATGTCAACATGGGACAAAATGCCTTTCAGTCCTAGCTGCTTTGTAAAGGATGGTCTACACCTTTCATTCTGTGGCTGTGGCATACTGTCTAAAGTCCTTACTGCCCCCATAGTGCCTGTTTTAGACAGAGTCCAGGATCATATTAAGGTGGTTCTATTCAATGCCAAGAGTCTAAACAACAAGCTGTCTGACCTTGAGGCTCCCCTGCATATAGAGTGGATTAATGTATCTATGTTACTGAAACCTGGTTTAAATGTCCAGAAGGCACTCCATCCATACCTGGGTTTTGTACCTACCATGACTTCCAACCTGACGGCAGCTATAGCAGATAGCAGTGTATCCATATGTACTGGAGACCGTATCACCTCAGATGGATTCCCAGAGACCCACAAATTGAACATATTGAGCTCCAAATCATATTAAACAAAACAGTTTATCATGTGTTGGAGGACACCTTCCATGTCCCCAACACACTAGAAACTCCCCATAAACAGTAACTACATTATTTTAGGGGACTTTAATTACCATTCAATTAACAGGAGTACCTACATCCAGTCTAGGATATGCTGAGAAGTTTTTGGATCTAATAAATAAAAACTCCACCAAAGAGATTGTTCCCAATCCAAGTAGAAGACAAAATATTCTTGACCTAGTAATTTCAAATATATGCATAAATCCTCTGGTAACTCCTTCACTGGTGAAGTCTGCTCACAAGCTAGTAACTTGTTCTCTCAAACTATCTAAAACAACTGAAACCAATATACTGGAGCTCAAAGACGTCAGGCATACATTCATTAAATTCAATTACAGCAACATTACTCTTAATGCTGCTACAGCAGATATGGTTGCTAGATAAATGTAGAGAACTGTCAGCCCTATCTAGATCTAAATATCTGAATATAATGGGAAATCTATAAGTATATCACCCTAATGGTCCACCGACATAAATGAAATCTTCAATAAAGGGAAAAACTCATTTCAGTATACAACACATCAAATGACAGTGGGCCAACATGCCCCCCCCTAAAAAAAGACTAAAAACACAGGAGAAGAGCGAATCTTGAAAATCATTCTTTTCCTTAAAATCTCTTTTTACAGAGGGGTCAAGCTCCCCTACATCTCCCAGCCTTATATGTGCTAACTCCGGGATCACCATAGCTCAGAGAAAAGGGAATATTTTGAGAAATGGCATCCTAGACTTGGTATATACAAGTTTGATCTTTCGGTTATTCAATCTCTGTATTTTGGGATTCTCCCTAGTGGGTCTCTGCATTTCAAACAGTTAAACAAAAGACCTCTAAGGCAAGGAAAATATCAGAAATTTGACTAAAACTTTAAACAAAGACTATTAAATCTACCAAAGCAGCCCATTAACATAAGTTATAAAGCTAAGGACAGCTAGAAATCCTTCTTTAGTTATGTTAGAAAACTGAAAAAACACCACCCAATACTGCACAAAATTCATACAAAATGGCGACCTATGCAGACCCAGAGGATTTTGCCAATCTACTAACAAATATAGTCAGTGCAAATTTTACTCCTGAGACAACTATTCAAAGGTGTTCTATTCCCAAATTTCTCAACACCCCTATCATCACTTAATGTGTACCAAAAGTGCTGTCCTAGGCCCAAAACATTTCCTCCGTGGGACCTGATATATACTAGGCAGTTTGATAAACAGCACTAAACATGCCCTGGTATAACCATTCCATACACTATTTATCTGAGCCTAACAAAAGGCTCTGCCCCAGGAGACTGGCACACGATTCTGATGATGCCACTTTATAAAGATCATTCACTGTGCACCCTGGGACTTGTAACCCCATTAGCCTGATGAATCTCATTTACAAGCCCAAGGAACACATTATAACCAGCTTGGTAAATTTTTACTTTAGAAATCTCATCGGGTTAGACCTGTAACAACTTGGCCTAGTAAAAGGTAGATTCTGTCTAGTTAATCTAGGAAACTTCTTCAGAAGAGTAACATAAGCTCTTGACAGCAGTTACTATAACCACAAGGCTTACCTTGATTTAGCCATGGCATTTGACACCATCCCCAGTGTTTAATTAAAAAAATAAATACATTATAAATAAATTCCTATGTGGTAAGATAGTTAAAAGACGGGAGCCATATGATGTGGATGGAAGGGGAAATGTCAGAGGGAATAATGATAAGCAGTGATATTCCAGCGAGCTCAGTACTGGGACCACGTTTATTCAGTATATATATATATATATATATATATATATATATATATATATATATATATATATATATATATATTTACACACACACACAGTCACACACACACACACACACACACACACACACACACACACACACACACACACACACACACAGAGGGGGAAAAGGTCCTGCCAATCCATTTATTTTTAACATACCTTGCATATCTCTTAACCTCTTAGCACAAGAAATCTGGACGAAGTCAGAAATAATGGGAGGACAAAGGCCCAAAAATACAGACAAATTTTAAATATTGTTCTTATAAACTTAGAAAGTTGCTAGAATAACAACATTTGTGCTAGACTGCATTTTCTCAAATGTCTGTCATTATTTAGTTAATTCAGTCCTCATTATTTGCCAGAAAACCTCACATTTTATGAGGAACAGATTAAAAATAAGAGGCAAAACTTCTGAAAAGGTATGTGATACCTGGAAAAGTATACTGTCCGTGAAGAATGAAAAATCTGTTTCTACTGGTAGTCTTTCATCAGAAAACCAAAATCAACGGCTTACTTCTCCACGCTGTACCAAAAAACTCAAAACAAGAAGTAATAAGGAGAAAGTAAAATGTATTCCACAAAAATGAACGCTTTATTGATAAATCCGCGTTTTCGTCTATGTAGACTTCATCAGATTAAACACTAGTTACATATCCATTTGGCACTTTTATATACATTTAAAATTCACAGACCAATCCTTGCTCACCATAATTAACAATTAACAAATCAGATATCTCTTAAAATTTCTTAAACATCTCATTAATGTATTTCTCCCCTTAAAACCTTAAAACATTTAAATTAATATTTATATAAATACTATTAAATTAGTAAAATCCAATTGATGTTGCCTATAATTAATATTATTTAATTCTTCATAACTTAGAATTAAAAACTCATTGTATTTATTTAAAAAATACATTCAAATGTATGTATGTTTTGAATGTATTTTTTAAATAAATACAATGAGTTTTTAATTCTAAGTTATGAAGAATTAAATAATATTAATTATAGGCAACATCAATTGGATTTTACTAATTTAATAGTATTTATATAAATATTAATTTAAATGTTTTAAGGTTTTAAGGGGAGAAATACATTAATGAGATGTTTAAGAAATTTTAAGAGATATCTGATTTGTTAATTGTTAATTATGGTGAGCAAGGATTGGTCTGTGAATTTTAAATGTATATAAAAGTGCCAAATGGATATGTAACTAGTGTTTAATCTGATGAAGTCTACATAGACGAAAACGCGGATTTATCAATAAAGCGTTCATTTTTGTGTAATACATTTTACTTTCTCCTTATTACTTCTTGTTTTGAGTTTTTTCATCAGAAAAACTTATTTAAGTAAAGATCGCTGGATAAGAGGTGAGACTTATTGTGGTGAGAAACTTACTACCCACCTCACACAGTAAAAAGCCATGGACTGGCAGCCATGGCCAGCCTGTTACTGTGTGTGTGTGTGTGTGTGTGTGTGTGTGTGTGTGTGTGTGTGTGTGTGTGTCTGTGTGTGTTTTGGGGAAAGGGAGTAAGAAACCATACTAATTAACAATGTGATGTCCCACTTATAAGTGTTTTTTTTTTTTCATTCACTTTCTTTGGATGCCTTAGGTTAATGATTCCTCCAATATAGCTAAGCTACTAATGAAATAATTATAACTAAGGTTTTTTTTGTTATTAACATGTACCTTTAATTATTTTAGAAAAAGGGAAACCTGAGTAATCACAATACTGTCTGCCCTGGACGTTGCCTTTTGTGTGGATAGATGTACTTATTTATCAAATTGTCTAAACTTGTCTACCAGGGTGAAGCCCTAATTCCAGAAAGAACTAGTTCAGGCCCAGCACTTGCAGTAAAATGGCTAAGTCTGTAACCATATAGAAATATAGTGCAGTTACCTATTATAATTCCAAGATTTATAAGTGTAACCCCTGAAATTATTGAAAAAAATATGACAATGCAGGAGAACATCATATGATAAACATCATTGCTCTGCTTGAAAGTTATTTTTTGCATGAGAGCAACCCCCCCCCCCCCATGGTAAATAAATCTCTACAGACCTAAGATTGCCATACCTCAGAGAAAAGGGAATGCTGTGAAAAACAGTATTCCCAGATATGGAACACAAAAATCCACATTTTTGCTCATTCAGTATCAGTATTCTGGGAGTTGTACTTGGGAGTTTCAGAGTATGAAATTATTACCTTTGAGTGCATTACAGAGAGGGAAAACACAGCAGCAATGATTATTTATCAAGCCATCCTGTGAGTGCAGTAGAAAAGAGAAAACATATGCAAGAGATGCTGGTGATTACAGGAACATGATTGCTGAAAATTCTGTACCTAATTATCACTATTAAAAGCTGTGGATTGTGCAGCTGAAAGTGATGTTGTTTCAGTGCATCGCTGACACTTGGGATAAAATAAATGGGGATGATTCACATACAGAAGCACTACTTTTTTTTATTGAAAAAAAGGAAAAATAACAGTTTCAGGGAATGTTGAATGCTTAATGAAGGCTCCGAACTTACTATGCCAAGGGGTCTACATTAATGATTGTAGAAGATGGTACAGTTGAGAACTATGAAATTAAACAGCGATGAAGGACAAAATTTTAGTTTCCAGCTATAAATAAGGCAACAAAGGAAATCTTGAAAGAGTGATAATATTTCTCTCTCAGGCACAAAACATCACAAACTCTACCCTGAAAATGTCAGAATTTCCTAAGGAGCTGATCGTCCCCTGTGATCGAACCAATACTTTTAACATTCTCACATCAGTAATTCCAGGTTTTGATAAGATACTACTTTTAGCATACTGGAGACAGTGAGTGGCCTTTTAATAGTCATTAACACATTATGAGTGTAAAGGAATTACACACAGGAAAGTGACACAAGTCTGACTGCACAATGTTTGGGCTAGTGGAACCCTTTATGTGGAATATTAACAAATCAATAATGATTGCTAGGTTTGGAAGGGTATACTGAATATAAAAATTAAACATATTGAGAGCTCATATCAGAGAGTGCAGGGGTCTCAGCACCCTTACAAATACAGTAACAGTCAAAATGTCATGCATAGAAGTTACTGTAGTGACATACCAGAGAGCACTAGGTTGGTTGGTTATATGCCCATCATTATGGCTGTTGCTTTGGAACACCTAAATAAATGTAAACATAACTAACAAAAACTAAAGAAAGAGTCAGTAGAAAATCTGACTATCCCTTTTAACAAACTGTGGATGAAACTGTAATAGATAACAAATGCCATTCTCCACAAACCTGAGAGTAAGACAGAGTCGGAGACCTGCACACCCAGTAAACAGCCTCTTTACTACTGATTCTGCCCTGTGAGCTGGTGTGTAGTATAAAGTAAGATCTTTATTAGGGCAGTGATCAGTGATTGTGTGATGATATGGGTAAGTGCCAGCATAGCCAGCTGAAGGTTTGTCCCTTGAATATCAAACTGATTTATACAAGATGGTTGTGTTACAAATATATTAGAACTGTATGTCATTTTTCTAGCAAACTGATTTTGTACTGATGCTTGTACTGAAAACATATTTGTCAGCTTTGCTTGTGTTGAAATGTATCAGCAGTGCACCCTACTGAAATGAAGAGAAATGTACATGTACTTTTGCAGCTGAATTAAATGTAAATGTTTTAATAGAGGATACTGGCACAGCAGAGGTTAACTTTAAGAAAAATAAGGGACATGTAAATGATTTGTTAAATCATTAAAAGGCACCCACAATACTGAATAGGACTGGAGCTGCTGGGTGTGGGGAAATGCCTTTCTTTGTCTGTTAGCTTAGTGAAAAGAAGGGAGGCCCCAGGCACTGCCATAAACATCTGGATGTGTACTGTGACGGTCTGTGCTAACTTCCTGTCTCAGCTTCAAAGGGAACTACTGTGAGAACCTAGACTCAGGTGACCAGCTGAGGTCATTCTGCCAGCCCTCTTGGAAATTATATTTTAGATATTACAAAGAGAAATCTCAGAGTATTGAGCATTCTGTTTGGGAAGCCTGACTAGAAAGATCCTCACCCACAGCATCTAGCCTAGCAGTAGTAAGTAACTTAACTAGGGAACAGTAAAATTCTCTTAGATTCATTCAGGAATATAGTGAAGCTTAGTTTAGATATTGTTTTTCTTTAATTATCTGAATCTGTGCATCAGTGTTCTTTTCAATATTTCCTGTGATCTGAACTCTGTGATTTACTGTGAATATATATTCAGTATTTTCATGTACTTTTATTATCTATTATAGGTACATAGGTAGGTACTAGGCTATTGGCCCTAGGGCCTATATAAGCCTAGCCAAAAAATGTACCCTGGCTTTCGCCACCCAAGAAAATTATTTTCCTGTGCCCCTGTCGAGCAGAGCCACAGAAGTCATCCCTGGGGTGAATTTCCCATCCAATCATCAAGATTTTTCTTGAAGAGTGCTAATGAGGAGCTCTGTTTGACATAGATAGGTAATCTGTTCCAGAGTATGGGAAGTCTCTGGGAGAGGAATCTATCACTCCAGCATGTTCTGTTTATTGTGGTGACAAGGTTTAGGTCCCTAGAGCGTGTAGCTCGGAGGGATTGGGATTTCTTTAAGTGGAGCATATCCAACAGCTCTGAGTTTGACATAGCTTTGTATGTTAGGTAGAGATCGCCCCTGAGTAGGCGATATGCGATGGAGTAAAGCTGTAGTTTTTTGAGACGGTCTGCTTAGGGCATCTGTTTGAGGCCAGTAATCCTCTTTGTGAGGTATTTCTGTGGTCTTTCCAGTTGTTGTAGATGTCTTGTGAGGTACATACTAAAAGGGGCATTGTACTCTATAATGGGTCTAATGAGTGAAGAGTAGAGGGGAACAATGACCTCATTTTTTCTGGATGAGAATCCTTTTGTGATGAGATGAGCCACGTAGAAGGATTTCCTGACCACTGTGGTGATGTGATTATCAAAGGAGAGACTACTGTCCACCTGTGTCCCAAGGTCTCTTATCACATTTTCGGCATTAAGTAGACTACCATCTATGTGGTAGTTCATGGGTACAGAGTTTTTACCAAAGGGGATGACAATACACTTTTTGGCATTGAGCTTCAGGCCATGGCTTTGACACCAGGTATCTGTCTCAGTGAGGCCCTTTTGTAGTTTGTCCACATCATTAGGAGTTTCAATTATGGCTCCTAGTTTGCAGTCATCTGCAAACTTTGTTAGCCAATGACCTTCTGTGTTAGCCTGCACTTCAGAGAAGTAGATACCAAACAGGAGAGGACCCAGGACTGAACCCTGTGGTACTCCACTTGTCACTGGTCTGAAGTCGGATTTGGAATCCACTACTTTCACAGTGTGGGTTCTGTCCGTGAGCCAGTTGGCAACCCATCTTGTGACATAGGGATTTATACCTAGTTTAGTGAGCTTATCTATAATTCCAGAGTGGGGGATGATGTCGAAAGCCTTGGTGAGATCTAGATAAGCTGTGTGAACCATTTTATTATTTTATTAGTAAATATATTTAAAACTTTTATTGTGGCTGGTCCTTGTAGAAAATATCTAACCTTTGAGAGCACTTATATTTATTTGGTGAAACTGTGTGGGCCTCTCCAGAAGGCCTAGCCATCTTGGTGAACTACTATCATTTGTATCAGTATTAATGTTACAGAGTATAATTGGACACCCTTTGTTAAGGGCCTTAGTGTAACTGGTTTTGCAGTGTCTGGTGGCGTTGATAACTACCTCATAGTCTAGGCAGAAGGGGCATAGCCAGCCTTTCCCATGTGTGTGTATGTGTGTGTGTGTGTGTGTGTGTGTGTGTGTGTGTGTGTGTGTGTGTGTGTGTGTGTGTGTGTGTGCGTGTGCAAATTAAATCTCTAAGTATGTGTGTGTCAGGTACTTGGGGCAGAGACACAAAGCACTAAGTTTACAGAGAGGGTGCTGGTGGACTTGGCTTTGACACTTGGCTGATGACCTAACCCTACAGCTGTACCAGTGGGGAGTCTTATTGCGGACCTGGAGGGAGATAGATATAGAGACATCCAGACCCCAGGCTGAGTGTGTTCCCTGTGTGCTCTTAAGGGAAATTGTACTTGATGCAGAGAGGTCTACATCTGGCAATACTGAGTGTATCCATTTGTATTACAAGTGCATGTCTTTCTCCAGTGTCAGTGGTGAGGATTCAGGCTCCTTGATTACTGGCCCAGCATGGGAATGACACATATTGGTGGCCATCACATATTGGTACCAGTGGTGGGCATCACAGATTACATAAACCTTTATAGCCAGGAAGTAAACTTCAGTAGAAGTACATTGGGAGATTTTACAACTGCCTAAATCAATACTTTTCTATAGCATTTGTTATTTGCATGGATGGAATCCACAGGATACCTTCTGAAACCCCTCTGCTGGTGACTGATGACATATATCTTGAAGTCATGTGTATAAAATATGACGATGTTGACACTTCATTATGCCTGATGTGCATTGCAGGCTTAGGTACAATATACGAAGCCTTAATTCATTGTGAATGATGGCTTCATCAGAAATCGATCCATTCATCCACAATCCTTTTTTCCACTTTTGCAGATGGTATTGTGGTGTGTTATTTTAATCATCTTGAGGTGTGAAGGATCTCAAGAACTTTTGAATGGGTAAAACACAGTCAACTCCTTTGTGCTCTGTGTGACAATGTGAGGTATTACCAGCTATGCCAGGAGAAGTATGGCAGTGAATGTGTAACATATGCCAGCACAGCTAGCTGAAATTTAGTAAAGAATTATACATCATTTGTATATCAAACTGATTTGTACAGATGATTGTGTTGAAAAATATATTTGTAAAGCTGCTAATGTTTAAAATGTACCAGTGTGCCCTGATGGACAGAAATATAAATATACATGTATTATTGTAACTGTTTAACTGTATATGTTTTAACAGTGGACAGTGGAAGAGAAGAGATTAATCTCAATCCACCTAACTTTGAAAATAGTTTGAAATTAAATTACCTGGCTTGGGCCATAAAGATTGTATCTTACAGGTCTCAGTGAAGCCAGAGACAAAAAGTCTGTATTAGGAAGCTTTCTGTGTTGTCTATGGGGTGAACTAATTGCTACTCTGGAAGGGTAGAGATTTGAAATTGTTTTATGACTTCCAGGAGCTACAGTAGATCTTAGCAAGGCTCTCTATGTGTGTATTATTGACACATACGTGCTAAATCCTGACAGCTTTTAGCTAGGGGGGGGGGTAGCATGGGAACCAGAAGCCAGATAACCAGATGTATGTGATGTCATTCTGTAATCTAGAACAAAAATGATGTTTAATACTAGATGAGTCTGAAGTCTCATGGCAATCTCTTTTTGGAACCTGACAGAAAAGGACCCTTCACCTACTTCATCTTGCCATGCTCTAGTAAGTGACGAGGGAATAGTAATTCTTTAGATAAGTTAGGTTTGTATCTGTGTGAATCTATTTGTCTGTGTTATTTTAATATTTCCTGTGATGGAAACTGTGGTGTTTACTGTAAATAGATATTTAGTATTTTCATGTTCTTTTCTTATTTATTATTAAATATATTTAAACGTTTCATTGTGGCTGGTCTTTTAGAGAATATTTTAATCTCTGAGAGTATTTATATATATTTGGTGACAGTTCTGGCCACTCCTGGAAGCCTTGCTGTTTGTCAAACTACCATTTGTATTAATATTAATTTCACTTGTATAATTGGGTAACCTTACAGGTGCCTTAGAGTAGCTGGCTTTGGAGTGTCTGGTGGCAGAAAAGGGGCATAGCTAATAAATCTGTGCCAACCTTTCCCAGGTACGTGTGTGTGTGTGTGTGTGTGTGTGTGTGTGTGTGTGTGTGTGTGTGTGTGTGTGAAAATCAAATCTCAAATTATGTGTGTGTCAGCTGTTTGGAGCAGGGACACGAAACACTGGTTTCACAGAGAAGGTGCTGGAGGACTTGGCTTGGACACTTGGATGAGGACTCAGCTCTATAGCTGTGGCAGTAGGGTGTCTTACTGGGGACCTGGAGGGAAACAGACATAGAAATTCAGACCCTGGACTGAGTGTGTTCCCTGTGTGCTCTTAAGGGAAATTGTGCTTGATGCAGAGAGCTGCATCTGGAAATACTGGGTGTATCCATTTTTGTTCCAAGTGAATTGTCCCTGTCCAGTGTCAGTGGTGAGGATTCAAGCATCTTGATTATGGGCCCAGAGGGGGAACATCACACTCTGAAATGAGGGAGGATATGGAGAAACCAGTATAAAATAATTCTATTCCTGGACAAACAGGATTTCTACAGTAACAGATGCAAAAACTGCCTAATAAAGTACTACACTGCAGACAGAAGCTCCACAGGTTTATTTGTTTGAGCCCTTGTTATTCCCTGTATTCACTAAAGACTTACCTAAGGACCTTTTCTCTGTCAAATGCCGCTTTTACCAGGTTCTTTAACTCACACCATTACTTTAGTAACCCAAAGATGAAATTGAAAAATGATTTCTTCCTTCCATGAGACTGGTTGACTAGCCATCAACAACAGCCCAGCCACAGTGGATCATCCTTTCTGATTTTTTGGAATGTACACAAAACTAGTTAGTGGTCAGGACTCATGAATCAAAGCTATATTTAGTAATATCATTCCCTATATTGCACAGCAAAAGTAGGAGTTATCTTCTGTCCTTTTCACCCTTCTCAGGCATATAGTTGATAAAACCCTTATATAACTCAAATTTGATTACAAATTCACCTACATCTTCACTTTTTTTATGGAAAAAAGTGACAAGATAATAATGTGCTTATACTATCAGACTATAACACCATTAAACTGCTCCAATAATACAAAAGTTTTACAACCTACTTCAAATTCAGCCTACGTTGGTATTACTTTCTCTGACACTAAGGAATATCACCGCATTACTCTCAGAGAAGCAAATGGGCATGCCTTCGTTGAAGGTTGAACGTCGAGCTGGCACCTCGGCGTTCGTCAAAATCTACTGCCAATCATTAGCGGACCGGAGTTCCGCTGTGGCGACCCCCAACCGGGAAAAGCTGAAAGACAACAACAACTCTCAGAGAAGCAAACTGACTCCCTGAAATAGTTAGAGCCTCTTTACTTAAAAAAAAATTATTTTTATTTTCACAGACCTGTTCTACCTGTCCTCCACTCCCTATAATTTCTGTTCCTGACCTAGACACTTTATGTATCTTTACTTTTTTTATATTTTGTGCTCTCAATATCAATCAAATTAACTTATTTTCTACTGCAAGTACCATTATGCACTTGGTTTGTTACATAGATTTATTATTACTGTTATTACTTAATAATGTATTTAACTTATGTTCCTACTATGCATCATACCTTATGATCTATTTTCTACATTTGCTGTACATATTTGTTATTCAGCAGTGTATTTATCTTGTTATGCAGTTATCTACTCTATCTATTTCTGGGTTCTTGGGGAAAAAAGGTGAATTACCCACAGAGATACCTGGACTGATTCAAAGCCCTGTCACTATACGCTGTATCCTACAGACTGCTAAGAGGTGACCTGTCTCTGGCATACAAGTCATTCTCTGAACCATAACTGATGGATGTACTAAACATCAGCAAGTCAGATGGCGTCATAAATACTCATTCCAGGGATCTAAACCTTTACTGCAACATCAACAGAATGGTTTGGAGAGACAGGTGTGTCTCACAGAGGATACTGCTGGTGTAGAACAGACTCCCCATCCACATAAAGCAAAGTTCATTCATATGTCCATATTCAAGTGTAACTTAGATCTATGGATGGGAAACAGAAAATTTACCCCAGGACTGCACCCTGTGCTACTAATGGACAGAGGCAGCTCCTATATGCTTTATCCCATTTGTGGTTCTCCTCAAATTATGTATGGTATGATCCCAATTATTCTTATTAGGGGTAATATATAATTATCATCCGTGGGATGGGTAAGGCCAGTCTATAACCAAACCAGTGTATTTATCTTGTTATGCAGTTATCTACTCTATCTATGTCTGAGTTCTTGGGGAAAAAAGGTGAATTACCCACAGAGATACCTGGACTGATTCAAAGCCCTGTCACTATACGCTGTATCCTACAGACTGCTAAGAGGTGACCTGTCTCTGGCATACAAGTCATTCTCTGACCCATAACTGATGGATGTACTGAACATCAGCAAGTCAGATGGTGTCAGAAATACTCATTCCAGGGATCTAAACCTTTACTGCAACATCAACAGAATGGTTTGGAGAGACAGGTGTGTCTCACAGAGGATACTGCTGGTGTAGAACAGACTCCCCATCCACATAAAGCAAAGTTCATTCATATGTCCATATTCAAGTGTAACTTAGATCTATGGATGGGAAACAGAAAATTTACCCCAGGACTGCACCCTGTGCTACTAATAGTTTCATAGTTTCATAGTATAGTACTAGGCTATCTGCCCTGGGGCATTTGTAAGCCTAGCCATAGTGATGTGGCTTTTGCCACCCCATGAAATGGTACAAAAATTGTACAGAATAAATTTATGGACAGAGGCAGCTCCTATATGCTTTATCCCATTTGTGGTTCTCCTCAAATTATGTATGGTATGATCCCAGTTATTCTTATTAGGGGTAATATATAATTATCATCCATGGGATGGGTAAGGCCAGTCTATAACCAAATGTGATAGGTTATTTCAAGCACAAAAAAGAGAAATTGGGTAGACTTAAAATGGCCCAGAAAGGCAAGTAGCTTAGTAATAAACAAGCTTTCTGAAATTCAGTACTCAGCCTTAGCCAGTAAAGGTCTGTCCATTGGACCCACTAATGAGGACAGAATCTCTCTCTCTAATTAGGCTACTGTGCAATAACCGCCTAAAATGATGTTCCCTGGATCACTGGCCAATGATGAGACACTGAAAGACTGGAGAAATCCTAAAGTGTTCCTGGTATGCAAAGGAAGTAGGTATATTTTTTTCTGGAATCTGGAGGTCTCACAGCCTAAATGGCTGGTTAAAAAGAGCTGAGAAAAAGACTGGTTGCATTTCTGGTCTAAAATCCATTCAAGGACACAGATTTAGCATAGCTTTCCTGCTGAAATGTTCTGTCAGTTTTCACTTTATCCATTTGATTGAATAACAGATCACAACATTGCTTCATAGATGTTTCCTGGATTTCAGTGAGGCTTTCAAGTTAGATCTCACAAAAGGCTTCTGTAGGGTCAAGGCACTATAGGGTCTATAAACAGATATGATGAGATGAGATGGAATGAGATGAGATGGGATGAGATGAGATGAGATGGAATGAGATGAAATGGGATGGGATGAGATGAGGTGAGATGGGATGAGAGAGGATTGGATGAGATGAGATGAGGTGAGGTGAGATGGAATGAGATGAGATGGAATGAGATGAGATGAGATGGGATGGGATGGAATGAGATGGGATGGGATGGGAGAGAATGAGATGGGATGGGATGGGATGAGATAGGATGGGATGAGATAAGGTGAGATGGAATGAGATGAGATGAGATGGAATGAGATAGGATGGGAGGAGTTGAGGTGAGATGAGAATGGATGGGATGGGATGAGATGAGATGAGGTGATATGAGAGGTGGTTGGATGGAAAGATCCAGGGGGTTGGCTGACATGAACCCTGTCAGAAGAGAGAGAGAGAGACAGTTACAACAGATGGCATCTCCTTTGCAACACAATTCATCGCTTATTGAATACCAAGTGCTTTTGTCTTTAAAAAGTATGAAAAAACATCATCAGATTAAACAAGTAAAGACAGTCAATCCCCCTTTAAAAACTCACCCCAACCAATGAGAAAACATTAAAACTTCAGGCATAATAATCATATTAAAAAATATGAAATATGTTTTTTTTGTTTCTTTTTTTTTTAGTTGGCTCGTGTTTATAACTTTTATAACTGATGTTATGTCACTAACGTCAGTGTTAGTGTTCAGAGGCAGCAAAGAGCATGAAAGACAGAGCCAAGCTGTTTCTGGATGACATCAAGACAGCAAGTGATAGAAAAAGATGTCTAGCAAATAACCTGGGGAAGCTGGGGAGCTAGCAGGAAAGGTGGAGCGACAATTCAACACAGACTAATGCAAAAACTGTATCTGGGGCACCACTACTCAGAAATGCAGTACAGACTGCAAAAGGTGGTCAGGAAGAAAGGGTCTTGAGTGTGGCAACTACAGCACTGGGCTATTAAGTCTCACCTGTCCAGTGCCAAGAAGTGCTTCATTACATTTTTAGAGGTCCATACTGTAGGGATAAAGAGGTTACTGTTACTGTTTCTGACATGATTAAGGACTCAAGTGGAACGCATTCTGCAGTTTCTGGAGGCTGTATTCAGAGCAAAATGCAGCAAACCTGAAGAGGTTACAAAGGAAAGCAACACACATAATTAAGGGAATGTCTGGAGTAGCGTACAGCAATATTTTACAAGGAGAGAGATTCTTCACATTGGATGGTACCAGGGATAGTGAGGGAGATGTGATTTGGTTTCAATAGATTTTGCATGGTGGACTGTGAGGGCTGGAGTTATACATAAGGAAGAAAGAAGACATCAGTTGGAATGAAAAAGAATAAACATTATGTAATATCTGTAGAAATTCTACTTTATGAAGAGAGTGGAAAATGCATGAAATGGACTGTAGTAGTGGATGGTAAAATGTGACGTGACAGAGACATTCAAAACATACAGAAAGTGAGAAGGCAGGATATAATGTAAGGTTGTAAAAGCTACATCTGCAAAGAACAGATAGACTAGATAGATAACCTATGATGTTCTGGTGGAATAATATGAATGTGAACTAGTTGCATTTAGTGAATTAATACTTACTATATTTGTTGCAGTTTTTATATTAATGTATTAGAATGTGTTATATTGACCATGTTTCAGTCAGCTTTCTCAGACAACTGCAATAGTTTAAATAACAGTTAATATATAGTCTGTTTTGCCATCTGTTTTTCTTTTTTACTTTTAGTTGTAAGGGAAATGATGAATAACTTGTCAAAGGAAGAAGTGAAGGAAATAACACCAAAACAAAGAATAACAGAACAGAAGGAAACAAAGAAAGCATTACGTGCTTAAAGGAGAGTGTTGTGATGAACTGGGGAGACATGGACAGAGGGTAGGAAGATATGTTAGATGAGTGCAACTTTGATCAAATCACCAAAGCTGCACATCATGCACAGAATATTAGTGACTTATGATTTAGCTCAGAATAGTCTTGGGTTTGATTCCTTCAGGCTCCACTTGCAAAAATGTTTGTGACTGAGTAAATCACTTGACAATAATACCATGTTGCTCCAGAAAAGAGATATGGAGGGAAATTTGTTTGGCTTAAAATTACCTGCAAGGGCAGCTAGCCTTGTAGCACTTATTAATGAGAAAGCACAGTGTTCAGAATTAGGAATCATCCTTCCTAATGTTGTTACAGATGATACTGCATGAGGACTAAAAAGGTATAATATGTACGTTTGTAGGTAATGCACTGCCTTATAACAGGACTGTAGCACAAGCTGGATACATAAGTGGAGGAGAAACTTGATATGGCTGGAGGAAAGGACATGACAGAGCAGAGTATCCTCATTGGCTAGGAATACAAAATAGTGCAACTTGGAAACTGAAACCCTGGGAAAGGTAGACAGATCAATGAAACAACCAAGCATCGGCAGTAACATAACTAAACACGGAACTAAGATGCTTATGTAACATGGTCTAAAGGTAGGCAAGCAATGCCAGATGGCAGAAAAAGAGATTGGTGAAGTGTACTTGGGTATATGCTGGGGGATACGAGGTCTAAGCAATTATGGAGACTTCATCTGGGATGCTGTGTCACTGCAAGGAACAAAGATCGGTTGGAGATCAAAAGAAAATAATGTAAGACTTTCACCAGAAGTCATAAAAGAGGAAAGAACTTGCTAAGAGAACTAAAGAGGTGCACAGTGGAAGGAGGAGAGCATGATAGGTGTAAGGGAACTAAAGAGGTGCACAGTGGAAGGAGAGCATGATAGGTGTAAGGGAACTAAAGAGGTGCACAGTGGAAGGAGAGCATGATAGGTGTAAGGGAACTAAAGAGGTGCACAGTGGAAGGAGGAGAGCATGATAGGTGTAAGAGAACTAAAGAGGTGCTCAGTGGAAGGAGAGCATGATAGGTGTAAGGGAACTAAAGAGGTGCACAGTGGAATGAGGAGGAGCATGATAGGTGTAAGGGAACTAAAGAGGTGCACAGTGGAAGGTGAGCATGATAGGTGTAAGGGAACTAAAGAGGTGCACAGTGGAAGGAGAGCATGATAGGTGTAAGGGAACTAAAGAGGTGCTCTGTGGATGAAGGAGAGCATGATTGGTGCAAGGGAACTAAAGAGGTGCACAGTGGAAGGAGGAGAGCATGATAGGTGTAAGGGAACTAAAGAGGTGCACAGTGGAAGGAGAGCATGATAGGTGTAAGGGAAATAAAGAGGTGCACAGAGGAAGGAGAGCATGATAGGTGTAAGGGAACTAAAGATGTGCACAGTGGAAGGAGGAGAGCATGATAGGTGTAAGGGAACTAAAGAGGTGCACAGTGGAAGGAGGAGAGCATGATAGGTGTAAGGGAACTAAAGAGGTGCACAGTGGAAGGAGAGCATGATAGGTGTAAGGGAACTAAAGAGGTGCACAGTGGAAGGAGGAGAGCATGATAGGTGTAAGGGAACTAAAGAGGTGCACAGAGGAAGGAGAGCATGACAGGTGTATGAGAACTAAAGAGGTGCTCTGTGGAAGGAGGAAAGCATGACAGGTGTAAGGGAACTAAAGAGCTGCTCTGTGGATGAAGGAGAGCATGATAGGTGTAAGGGAACTAAAGAGGTGCACAGTGGAAGGTGGAGAGCATGATAGGTGTAAGGGAACTAAAGAGGTGCTCTGTGGAAGAAGGAGAGGATGATAGGTGTAAGGGAACTAAAGAGGTGCACAGTGGAAGGAGGAGAGCATGATAGGTGTAAGGGAACTAAAGAGGTGCACAGTGGAAGGTGGAGAGCATGATAGGTGTAAGGGAACTAAAGAGGTGCTCTGTGGAAGAAGGAGAGGATGATAGGTGTAAGGGAACTAAAGAGGTGCACAGTGGAAGGAGGAGAGCATGATAGGTGTAAGGGAACTAAAAAGGTGCACAGTGGAAGGAGGAGAACATGATAGGTGTAAGGGAACTAAAGAGGTGCACAGTGGAAGGAGGGCATGATAGGTGTATGGGAGCTGAAGAGGTGCACAGTGGATGAAGGAGAGCATGATAGGTGTAAGGGAACTAAAGAGGTGCACAGTGGAAGGAGGAGAGCATGATAGGTGTAAGGGAACTAAAGAGGTGCACAGTGGAAGGAGGAGAACATGATAGGTGTAAGGGAACTAAAGAGGTGCACAGTGGAAGGAGGAGAACATGATAGGTGTAAGGGAACTAAAGAGGTGCACAGTGGAAGGAGAGCATGATAGGTGTATGGGAGCTGAAGAGGTGCACAGTGGATGAAGGAGAGCATGATAGGTGTAAGGGAACTAAAGAGGTGCACAGTGGAAGGAGGAGAGCATGATAGGTGTAAGGGAACTAAAGAGGTGCTCTGTGGAAGGAGAGCATGCTAGATGTAAGGGAACTAAAGAGGTGCACAGTGGAAGGAGGAGAGCATGATAGGTGTATGGGAACTAAAGAGGTGCACAGTGAAAGGAGGAGAGCATGATAGGTGTATGGGAACTAAAGAGGTGCACAGTGAAAGGAGGAGAGCATGATAGGTGTATGGGAACTAATGAGGTGCACAGTGGAAGGAGGAGAGGATGATAGGTGTAAGGGAACTAAAGAGGTGCACAGTGGAAGGAGGAGAGCATGATAGGTGTATGGGAACTAAAGTGGTGCACAGTGGAAGGAGGAGAGCATGATAGGTGTATGGGAACTAAAGAGGTGCACAGTGGAAGGAGGAGAGCATGATAGGTGTATGGGAACTAAAGAGGTGCACAGTGGAAGGAGGAGAGCATGATAGGTGTATGGGAACTAAAGAGGTGCACAGTGAAAGGAGGAGAGCATGATAGGTGTAAGGGGACTAAAGAGGTGCACAGTGGATGAAGGAGAGCATGATAGGTGTAAGGGAACTCAAGAGGTGCACAGTGGATGAAGGAGAGCATGATAGGTGTAAGGGAACTAAAGAGGTGCACAGTGGAAGGAGGAGAGCATGATAGGTGTAAGGGAACTAAAGAGGTGCTCTGTGGAAGGAGAGCATGATAGGTGTAAGGGAACTAAAGAGGTGCACAGTGGAAGCAGGAGAGCATGATAGGTGTAAAGGAACTAAAGAGGTGCACAGTGGAAGGAGGAGAGCATGATAGGTGTATGGGGACTAAAGAGGTGCACAGTGGAAGGAGGATAGCATGATAGGTGTAAGGGAACTAAAGAGGTGCACAGTGGAAGGAGGAGAGCATGATAGGTGTAAGGGAACTAAAGAGGTGCACAGTGGAAGGAGGAGAGCATGATAGGTGTAAGGGAACTAAAGAGGTGCTCTGTGGAAGGAGAGCATGATAGGTGTAATGGAACTAAAGAGGTGCACAGTGGATGAAGGAGAGCATGATAGGTGTATGGGAACTAAAGGGGTGCTCTGTGGAAGGAGAGCATGCTAGGTGTAAGGGAACTCAAGAGGTGCACAGTGGAAGGAGGAGAGCATGATAGGTGTATGCGAACTAAAGAGGTGCTCACTGGAAGGAGACATGATAGGTGTAAGGGAACTAAAGAGGTGCACAGTGGAAGGAGGAGAGCATGATTGGTGTAAGGGAACTAAAGAGGTGCACAGTGAAAGGAGGAGAGCATGATAGGTGTAAGGGAACTAAAGAGGTGCTCTGTGGAAGGAGAGCATGATAGGTGTAAGGGAACTAAAGAGGTTCACAGTGGATGAAGGAGAGCATGATAGGTGTATGGGAACTAAAGGGGTGCACAGTGAAAGGAGGAGAGCATGATAGGTGTATGGGAACTAAAGAGGTGCACAGTGGAAGGAGGAGAGCTTGATAGGTGTAAGGGAACTAAAGAGGTGCACAGTGGAAGGAGGAGAGCATGATAGGTGTATGGGAACTAAAGAGGTGCACAGTGGAAGGAGAGCGTGATAGGTGTATGGGAACTAAAGAGGTGCACAGTGAAAGGAGGAGAGCATAATAGGTGTATGGGAACTAAAGAGGTGCACAGTGGAAGGAGGAGAGGATGATAGGTGCAAGGGAACTAAAGAGGTGCTCTGTGGAAGGAGAGCATGATAGGTGTAAGGGAACTAAAGAGGTGCACAGTGGATGAAGGAGAGCATGATAGGTGTAAGGCAACTAAAGAGGTGCACAGTGGATGAAGGAGAGCATGATAGGTGTAAGGGAACTAAAGAGGTGCACAGTGGAAGGAGGAGAGCATGATAGGTGTAAGGGAACTAAAGAGGTGCTCTGTGGATGAAGGAGAGCATGATAGGTGTAAGGGAACTAAAGAGGTGCACAGTGGAAGGAGGAGAGCATGATAGGTGTAAGGGAACTAAAGAGGTGCACAGTGGAAGGAGAGCATGATAGGTGTAAGGGAACTAAAGAGGTGCACAATGGATGAAGGAGAGCATGATAGGTGTAAGGCAACTAAAGAGGTGCACAGTGGATGAAGGAGAGCATGATAGGTGTAAGGGAACTAAAGAGGTGCACAGTGGAAGGAGAGCATGATAGGTGTAAGGGAACTAAAGAGGTGCTCTGTGGATGAAGGAGAGCATGATAGGTGTAAGGGAACTAAAGAGGTGCACAGTGGAAGGAGAGCATGATAGGTGTAAGGGAACTAAAGAGGTGCACAGTGGAAGGAGGAGAGCATGATAGGTGTGTGGGAACTAAAGAGGTGCACAGTGGAAGGAGGAGAGCATGATAGGTGTAAGGGAACTAAAGAGGTGCACAGTGGAAGGAGGAGAGCATGATAGGTGTATGGGGACTAAAGAGGTGCACAGTGGAAGGAGGATAGCATGATAGGTGTATGGGAACTAAGGAGGTGCACAGTGGAAGGAGAGGATGATAGGTGTAAGGGAACTAAAGAGGTGCACAGTGGAAGGAGGAGAGCATGATAGGTGTATGGGAACTAAAGATGTGCACAATGGAAGGAGGAGAGTATGATAGGTGTAAGGGAACTAAAGAGGTTCTCTGTGGATGAAGGAGAGCATGATAGGTGTAAGGGAACTAAAGCAGTGCACAGTGGAAGGAGATCATGATAGGTGTAAGGGAACTAAAGAGGTGCACAGTGGAAGGAGAGCATGATAGGTGTAAGGGAACTAAAGAGGTGCTCTGTGGATGAAGGAGGGCATGATAGGTGTAAGGGAACTATAGAGGTGCTCTGTGGATGAAGGAGAGCATGATAGGTGTATGGGAACTAAAGAGGTGCACAGTGGAAGGAGAGCATGATAGGTGTATGGGAACTAAAAAGGTGCACAGTGGAAGGAGGAGAGCATGATAGGTGTAAGGGAACTATAGAGGTTCTCTGTGGATGAAGGAGAGCATGCTAGGTGTAAGGGAACTAAAGAGGTGCACAGTGGAAGGAGGAGAGGATGATAGGTGTAAGGGAACTAAAGAGGTGCACAGTGGAATGAGGAGAGCTTGATAGGTGTAAGGGAACTAAAGAGGTGCACAGAGGATGAAGGAGAGCATGATAGGTGTAAGGGAACTAAAGAGGTGCACAGTGGAAGGAGAACATGATAGGTGTAAGGGAACTAAAGAGGTGCTCTGTGGATGAAGGAGAGCATGATAGGTGTATGGGAACTAAAGAGGTGCACAGTGGAAGGAGAGCATGATAGGTGTATGGGAACTAAAAAGGTGCACAGTGGAAGGAGGAGAGCATGATAGGTGTAAGGGAACTAAAGAGGTGCTCTGTGGATGAAGGAGAGCATGATAGGTGTAAGGGAACTAAAGAGGTGCACAGTGGAAGGAGGAGAGTATGATAGGTGTAACGGAACTAAAGAGGTGCTCTGTGGATGAAGGAGAGCATGATAGGTGTATGGGAACTAAAATGGTGCACAGTGGAAGGAGGAGAGCATGATAGGTGTATGGGAACTAAAGAGGTGCACAGTGGAAGGAGGAGAGCATGATAGGTGTAAGGGAACTAAAGAGGTGCACAGTGGAAGGAGGAGAGCAGGATAGGTGTAAGGGAACTAAAGAGGTGCACAGTGGAAGGAGAGCATGATAGGTGTAAGGAGGCTAAATAGGTGCACAGTGGAAGGAGGAGAGCATGATAGGTGTAAGGGAACTAAAGAGGTGCACAGTGGAAGGAAGAGAGCATGATAGGTGTAAGAGAACTAAAGAGGTGCTCAGTGGAAGCAGAGCATGATAGGTGTAAGAGAACTAAAGCGGTGCACAGTGGAAGGAGAGCATGATAGGTGTAAGGGAACTAAAGAGGTGCACAGTGGAAGGAGGAGAGCATGATAGGTGTAAGGGAACTAAAGAGGTGCACAGTGGAAGGAGGAGAGCATGATAGGTGTAAGGGAACTAAAGAGGTGCTCTGTGGATGAAGGAGAGGATGATAGGTGTAAGGGAACTAAAGAGGTGCTCAGTGGAAGCAGAGCATGATATGTGTAAGGGAACTAAAGAGGTGCACAGAGGAAGGAGAGCATGATAGGTGTAAGGGAGCTAAAGAGGTGCACAGTGGAAGGATGAGAGCATGATAGGTGTAAGGGAAATAAAGAGGTGCACAGTGGATGAAGGAGAGGATGATAGGTGTATGAGAAGAACTAAAGAGGTGCACAGTGGAAGGAGAGCATCATAGGTGTAAGGGAACAAAAGACGTGCACAGTGGAAGGAGAGCATGATAGGTGTAAGGGAACTAAAGAGGTGCACTGTGGATGAAGGAGAGGATGATAGGTGTATGAGAACTAAAGTGGTGCAAAGTGGAAGTAGGAGAGGATGATAGGTGTAAGGGAACTAAAGAGGTGCACAGTGGAAGGAGAGCATAATAGGTGTAAGGGAACTAAAGAGGTGCACAGTGGAAGGAGGAGAACACAATATTAAATTAGTCTGGTAACCTAGTACCGAAACATCTTCTAAAATCAGACGAAAAATGATGAGAAAGAAGAAGAAATGAATAGGGTTGGAAGACAGAGAAGATCTTTTTGGGTGCAATGTATGGAAGCATTTTTTTTTTTTTTTTTTTTTTTACACGAAGCAATTTTAGTACATTTGCCCAGTAGAATAAAATAATGAGCTCAAATAGAGTGGATGAATTCAAACGTATGTATGTGGACAGCTGTTTAAAACAGTTATAATTGACCTCTGAATAATTCAGATTGTTGATAATCTAAATATGTCAGTTTACCTGAAATAGTAGCGTATGTCTTAAGTAGGTAGGCAGAGGTATTCTAATTTTCAGTTACAAAAACACTAAATGAAATCTCCAGCAAAGCTAGAACTTCCACTAAGTGACCTCCCAAACTTCCTGAATCAGAGGCACATGGGATATATGCAAATGACTGTTATGAACAGCAGGTGTTTCAGCTATATGGCGATTCTGAGTGCGCATGACTTATTTATTTTTAAGTCATTTCAATGGACAACTTTTGGCCAATAAAGCCAAACCCTACTAGCTCTAGATATGCATATTTTGGCCTTGTTATGACCTCATCAGCACAGCACAAGCAGAGTGTTTGACTAAGCATAAGAAACACAGGGCTGTTTGCATATATCCCATGTGCCTCTGATTCAGGAGGTTTGGGAGGTCACTCAGTGGAAGTTCTAGCTTTTCTGGAGTTGTCATTTAGTTTTTCTGACTATTTTTTCTGTGTCACCTTCTCACTCTTTGTCCTAATTTTCAGTTACAGTACACATATTTATACTTATGCGCTTATTTGTTAACCTATTTAGTCCCGTTGAGCTGCATGCTTCGTTTCAGGGTAAACAGTGTGATATACGTTCCAAAAATCAAACTTGAAAGAATTTAATAGACCAGCAAAACAAATCCAGAGAGCTTGTCTTTGAAGTATGTAGTAGGAAACCGGAGTGTCTGCAAGAAACATGATACTATATGGAAGTTCAGACTGCACTCCGTACCTCAGACAGAGAGAAAACAGCAGTGCATGGAAGCATGTCATTTTGTCACAGTCATGGTAACTGATTCCTTAGTTGTCAGATCCTACACATCAAAAAGCAGTAACTGAGCACTGCTGATGCTTCTATGACTTCTGCAGAGATGTGTGTCATCAGTTGTTGTATAGTTTGCTTTATGTGAACTGGAAGGAGTGGGGTAGTTCTGTTTGTACTGTGTATTTTGAACTGCAAGTCCATTATGACTATACTGCTCGTGATTGTGTCACCACAGAAATATTGTATTTATGTAACGAGATGTGGGGAAGCTCCCTACTTGAGGGTACAGGTTGGATCATCTCCTCTGCAAATGTACTTTTTTATTTTATTTTATTATTTTTTTACGTTACTAGATTTTCTGTCAATTTTTTTATTGACAGGTTCAGTTGTTTTGTTAAATTAGGACTTGATAATCCTGCCTTTGTTGTTTTTTTTTTCATGGACAATCAGAGCTTACAATGTTGTCTCCCTGCTATCTTTCTGTGAAGCCAAGGTTTACATTCAAGCTGACCTGTCTTAGTTTATTCTTTTAGTATGTATTTATCAGTGTACTCCACAACTCAGTACAGCACTCATGGACATGCCTGGATATTCTTGGCTATTCAGAAAAAAAATAAATAAATAAAAAAAAAAAAAATATATATATATATATATATATATATATATATATATATATATATAAAATACACACACTCACACACACACACACACACACACACACACACACACACACACACACACACACACACACACACACACACACACACACGCACACACATCTGTCTAACTGAACTATTGATGTACTCTATATTCTCTTTCTGTGAGAATGAGAAATGTTTTAACCAGTAGGAGAAAGGAAGGAAAATTCTTTATAAATTTCAGGAAATATCTGTTCACATCTCTGGCTGTTGAAATTCCTTCCCAGAAGCAGCAATTATGGAGCAGTCAGATTCCAGAATTCCTTGGACTGGCCTGAATAACTGAAATTCTTCAGATTCAATAGCTATAAAAGACAGTTTGATAGGTTAGATGAAAATCCAGTGCTAATAGATGAAGGGCACACAATACTATAAAACGTGACTGGGAAAACATGATAAGCAGTTTAAATGCATGTATAATAAGGGAGGTGTAAAGAAAAATTTTTTTTTTATTTGTTTTAGTGAAATAATCTCATAAACCCATACTTAGATTTTTACTTGGCTGTATTTGCAAATTATATCCGAGGTCACAATAGGTCTGTATGAATTCACATTTTTGTAGCTCTACATGATGTTTAACATTTCAGTTGTGTAAAAAAAAACCAAGGCTTCCTCTCTGCTGTCTGAACAGCTGTCCTAATGACAATAATAACATGCTTAAACGTTTTAGCAGTCTGGGAAGTGTGAATCTCCCTTTCAATTTGCTGCCAGTGACAGCTTGTAATTTACTCCGACCTTTTGGCTGCCCATACTATAGTTGTTTCTTTGAGACTGCTAAGTTTTAATCAACCACTAAGGAATATTTATCACTGAAACTTGAGAGATAAAGACACACTTGTGAAACTAAATGATTATTGAAATTCTTAGTATTTGTGCATTCTGTGTATAACATCTGATGAGAACTCCCCTTTAACCAATGTAGTGCCTCTGTTCTTATTTTTATCAGTTAACAAATATTACAAAACAGAGGACAAATGTATGACTCTTTATACTACTGATGCAGAACTAATCACAGCTACTCACAAGTTTAGGGTAAACAATATATTTAATGAAATTATTTGACATTATATTTAGCTAAAAAAATAAAATTAAGACAAAATGTGTCCCTAAAGAAGTGGCAATTCATTCACTTTTTATTGCAGTTATTGTCAGTCTGGATATTGTGACAAAATGCCATATTACCATGTTTAGACTAATAATCTTTCTACAGAACACAAAATAATACCAGAAAAGTCTCTCTCTCTCTCACTTATTTTTCCTTTTAGTAGAAGAACTCCTTTAACAGAAGAGCTTTATTAGGATACATGCTGGACTTGAAAACAAATGTGTTTGTGTTTTGGCCAATCTAGAACTTGGACTGGATGGGATATGGGTAAGAGTTGTCAATGCCCCCCGCCTTTCCACTAGATGGGATATGGGGGTTGTTTCTGCTCCTGTTTTATGTGACTAAACTTAGAATCATACATGACTAGAACAAAATATGGTAATATTTGTCAGGATAATGACTGACATACAGTACATACCTACAGTACATACATACATACATACATACATACGTACATTTATACTCCTGACTTTAGCTCCATGTGTGGATATGCATATCTAAGCCTCATTCATTTAATACTATTAATCATGAAGGAACATACATACTTCTGCTTTAAATCCTAAAGTATGGTCTTTTTTGAGAGATATTTATAACAGGTGCAGGAAATCAGAAGTGTAAACACAGTCTGTTGTGCTTTGTCTATTCATGAGTCATTCATGCCTGATATACTGCTCATATGGTCTAGTTACAGGTTAGAAATAATGTCCCCATTTCATGTTTTTCCTGTCAGCATGCATTATGGGAATGGATTTTTTCTTTATTATTTTTTGTCTCTGCACTCCTACTGATCTTTAGCTGCTGTGTGTTGCATCCTGATAGACACACACACACACACACACACACACACACACACACACACACACACACACACACACACACACACACACACATCATTCAGTATTTTGCCTTTTTGTAATGCCATAAGTTCTGCAGTTCAAGTTTGTAGACATATAACAGGGTGCAGTGTCTTGCCTCTATGGACACACTGGGTTTGACTTCTGCAGAACTGCCATAATGCCTTGTATGGTCCCTGGTTTCAGACAAATGACACTGATGTGGTAAGACCTTTCTCTTACTTTCTGATTCTTGCACATGGAAGAGATCTGCCCCCTGGCCATGCATTTCCCTTCCTGCATCTGCTCATGTGGTACCCAGGCCAGCAACAAAACCAGTTTCATACAAGGAGTTCTCTCAGTATGTCAGTATATCAGACACATCAGTCCCACACAGGTTAATGTATTATGTACACTTTGTTTCTAATGGCAGCATTCATTTTCTTCAATGGACTTTAGTATGCAATGTCTGACTATATGATACAAGTGAATGTTTCGATTAGCTTTTGTTACCCCATTCCAATAAGTGGCATCACTTTTATTTACTCTGTATACTACGTGTAAAAATTAATGGTATATCTGTAGTACACATTGCAGAAACATTCTGCTTTGATCATTCTGTCTGCTTGATGAAATTGCAAAAATAATATGAATCAAAGGGACAGTTTCAGGCAAAGCCATGAGTTGATCCATTGCATCAGACATTCTCTCTTGCAGTATAAGTTTTGAAGGATGGTCAAAACCACTGAAAAACATTAATAATACAGCTAAAAATTACTGCAAACTCGTCAGATCAAGGGACACTTTTTAAATGCTACATGAAGCCCAGGTGAAGTTGGTTAATGTTTGTCTAGGTGCAAATATAGTGCGAGTGTTTTCCCTCCCTACATTATGAAATCTTCTCTTGTGTGGAGTGAAAACACCAATCAAGGTTCTAAACAATGTATTCAAATTAAGTGTTTCTGGAGTACTGCAGTGTGACACTTAATTTACTAGAAAATAGGTTGTCCAATTAGGTTTATTTATTGATTGATTGATAGATTGACTGAGTGAGTGAGTGACTGTTTGTTTGTTAATTTGGTAGATATGAAAGAGCAGTTGTTACATGCTTTCTTGACCCTATTAAGGACCTAAAAACTAGGGATGACATTTTTATATGTACCCCAGAGAAGACTGTTATGTGGTTTAGTTTTTCTTACAATGACCAAAGCAATGAAAAACTAATAAGAAGCATGACCTTTACTTTCAGCAAAGATGTTCATGAAATCAAAAGGGTTAATTGAGAAAACTAGTCAATTTTGTCTAGTAACAGGCTTGTTACTAAGATCTTTAATACTGAACCTTCTTTTACTTTTGAAAAAGGCAGAATATCAGGGCTTATTTAGAGTAATCTTTCAATAAAGACTGCTGTGAGAATCTAGATACTTTTAAATGTAGCCCTCCTTTCTATATTTTCTGTGAATTTATGAGCTGCAATAACTTTTTAATCTGACATAGATTGGGTAACAAATTAAATCAAAGTATCTGGGAATTGTGACATTGACAAGGTAGTATGCATGACACAGTGCTCCAAGTTTTCTATATTCTGCATGGGAAAATATTTCTAAGCTGAAAAGGATTGCCTAACACACTTTTGAAATTAGAAATCATTTAAGCAAGAACCCTCTAGTAAATTATTAAACTGAATTCCATGGGTACACTTGTTTTTTTGTTTCACATCTTGGTCATTATTAAAATTGGTTGACTAGAGGGGAACAGTAATGCCATGCTGGAAAAGAAGAACCTTGAATGGCAAATTTATCTCAGTGCCTCTAATCCACCTGGACTTAAGGCTGAATGTTCTAACAAGAGTGTACTTCAACTAAATTAACTTGATTACAAAATGTTTTACTTATCTTTCACTCACAATCGCAGTTAGGGTTGCCACATTTTCAAATGCCTAAAGTGGGAAAATTGTGGTATAAACATTAGATTTTGCAGGTCAAAACATACCCAGGGCCAGTACAAAGGACAGAACTTCACTTTTTTGCCCAAATAAAAGCTTATTCTTGCAGCATTTTAGTTGCTTATTCTGTTTCTTATAACATTTAGGTGTTTCAGATGCAGAATAACTGCTTTATGCCACTATTACATAAAATATAGGCAATAATTGTGCCCTAAAATCTCAGGACATTTGCCATTTTTACAATTTTTTTTTTGCAGGACGCAACTGCCCAAAGAGGGACTGTCCCTCGCATAGTGGGACAGGTGGTAACCCTAATTGCAGTAGGTTAATTTTTCATTACTTGGCTTGGACTGTTTTTATTTGTTGGATGGCAATCATTGCCCAGTTCTGAATTTACAGTTTTGTTTTCTTTTTACTGTCTGTTCTTATTGTTTTTTTTATTCTACTTATTTATTATTGATGCTTGTTTTTTCACTTGTATATTTTTATATATTTTGTTTTATGTTCCATTTTTTAGTTACCTTGTTGCTTTTTTCTTTTCTTTTATTTAATTTTATGTTTAGCTTATCTATTTTTGTACTGTATGCACTAATTTAATTTAATAGCTGTTTTTATTGTTATCATCATTTTTTATTTACTTGTTTTTCTTTCTATTTTTATTTTTTTTTACTTCGCTTGAAGCTCAGTTTGTATATGATCTGACAAAACCGTTTTGGTGAACGCCCTTTATTACCCCGAGGATTAATGGTCCTGTTTTATCATAAGCCATTGTTTAGCTGTTATTTTATTTTACTGTTATTTAGGACTCATGTATAGCTAGCTGGTTTAGAGTTTGTTATTCCTATTTTACATGACCCCCCCTGTGTTTGTTTGGCTATGCTAGTGTCTTTAAATTGTTATTTGTGGAACTTTTCAGTGTTTTAATAGCTTCACATACTTTCTAATGACACTTAGGTGTTAAATCCAGTTAAACATTTTTTTCTTTATTTTGTTTCTGTTGTGAATTTTTTTTAATCACTGGTTATACTTTTTGGCATGTATGTGGACTGTGGTTTATTGCATCATTTTTACATTTTTTTTTAGCTTTAGAAGGGACTAGTTTATTGATTTGTTGTAATTTCAGGTTTCTAACTTTGTACTTTTTATCTGACTTGGTTTTAATTTTATTTATTTTATTGTTTAGTTTAATTACTGGTTATGTTTTGTGGTATATTTGTATTGGTTCTGACTTTACCCTGAAATGGGTTTCTACTGTCATTGATTTGTTTTTGCTTGTAGTTTTCTTTGGTTTATCTTTATTTTTATTCATTAGTTTTGTTTGTATTTTTGTTTTTCTTTCCTTTTTTATGATTATATGCTGTTTTTTCTAATTTGTTTACTCAGGCTTGAGCTTTGGGACTAAGTTTTTAGGTTGATTTTTATTTATTTATTTATTTATTTATTTATTTATTTTTAGTTTAGTTTTACTTTTGTTGTTTGGTATTTTTGGAATAATTAAAGTGGTGGGGGTTGTTCATGTGGATTTGTTTTTTGATTTTTCTTTCAGTAACATTCTGGGTATATATATATATATATATATATATATATATATATATATATATATATATATGTTTTACGTATAGAAATGTCTTGTAGACTGGCAGGTTGACTGATGTAATATTTTGAACACAAGGTTGATTATAATATTTTGCTTTGGATTCAAGTACATGCTGTAGATCTGGTTTTCATAAGGGTTTGTCTCTTTCAAAGTGTTTAACCTAGTGAACTACCAAGGTGATCGTGCTAATTAGGTACATAAGTGTGTTCCAATCATGAAGATACTTTTCACTGCTAGGGTTAAATAGTTTTATTGGGTGGCAACTAAGACTCATTCTGTTTTTTGTATTTTAATTAATTGTTGAGCATTCTAAGTGTTTAGCTTATCACAAGTCACCTCATGTTTTTATCTTATTGTTATTATATGTATATGTTTTTTTTTTTTTTTTTTGGACCCCTTGGGCCTCATTGTTACCGGCCCAGCCCAGAGTACCCAGTGTTCATGCCAGGTCTGCCAGCTACTTTTGCACTCCTTGGACTTGCTCTGTGTTTGCTGGGGGCTGGGCATGGATTCTGAGGGTGTCAGGGGGCTTTTGGTTCATCTGGGCTTCCATTCAGGCCATACCTGTCAACTGCCCCAGATTTTCAAGGATATCCCTGAATTTGACTCAAATTTTAAGTCTGCCCCTCTTAATTCCTCCTAAAACTGGTGAAAAGATGATGAATTGCACTTAAATAATGGTAATAATTAGAATGATATACTTTTATTTCAGAAAATGTATATTAATTCATATTCTCTTATTCCGTTAATGTCTTATGGTAGTAGTATTAATATTTTAAAAGTGGCCCTGATTATTTCAGGACTTCTGTTTCTGTTGAGATTTGTCCTTGATTCATTGAGAGCTATGGTCGGGGGTATTTTTATTTATGACCTATTCACTCCACCCCCCCATGCTCATTGATTATGCACAAGTGCAACTCCCCTCTTTGGACCATCCCTCCCCTTAGGGACAGTGTCAATGAGTAGCCTACTACTACTGCTCTGCCAGTCAGCTGAGCTGCTAATCGAACCTGGGTCAGCTGGGCCATAGGCAGGGCTTTATCCCTCTATGCCACTGAAGTAGCTATTATATTGCTTTTTTTATCTCAATTTGTGACCTTGTTGTTTTGTATAAGTTTATATTTTCCATGGATAAAATTGTTCTTTCTTGTCAAAAAAAGTATCCAATGAAGATGCATTTTGTGGATGAAAGTGCTTATCATGAGTGAAAAAAATGAGTTTTATCAGTGATTAAGTCTGTTGGGTTTTTATTTTTAATTCTATGTTTTAAAAGTAAGTATTTTTTTTTAAGTTTTGGACTGCTGTTAACTCTTACTGAATGCCTAACATGTAAGTGATTGGCATGATTTTGGAACAAAAAAGAAGTACAGCCTGCTAGCTACTCTCATGCTGGCATCCGCTATTCTCCTTGCGTTTGTGATTTCATTTTGTTGTTGTTTGTTCTGTGATTCAATAGGTTCATAGGTTTGTAAGTAAATAAGTACTAGGTTAGCTGCGCTTTTTGGGCCATTTTTTTTAAACTTATCCAATTTTACCTTCAAAGGTGAGAATCAAACCCTGTATCTTGTGTTTGTGATGTAAACCATCTTAACCTTTATATCAATCCCCAACCACTCACTTTTTTGACGTACATGGAGTCCTGAATGCAAGTTGGATGTACCAAGACCACTGCTGATCTTATTTCTTTTTTATTTATTTATTTTTTTCGAATCACTACATTTATTTTAGTGTGCCATTGTTTGATTTAAAAACAGCTATATTTGTACTTTATTTACATATTTTCAGTGTTGTTTGCTCTCACTAATAGATAAAACTATGAAATCAAAGCTGAAATAAAGATTTTTGGCATATCTAGAAGCCAGGGAGACATAGGATCCAAGGCTGCTTGCTTTCATTTCACAAAGACACTGAAACATATATGTGATGTAATGCTGTTTATTGGACCAATGTAGGCTTTGCAGTTAGTCAAGCTTTCAGTTTGGAAAGAGGCCTTCATCAGGAATTATTAAGTCACTGATGTTGGATACCGTGCTTAAATATCCAGTTGTGCCTACAAAGTTAAAGTTTGCTTTCTGGAGATATAATGAGTTTCTTGCAGGCTGCATTTGTGTAGAGATTGTAGACAAGTCTGAGATACAGATAATCAAGGTTATTCAAGTACTCGATCTAGAACCCAAATAGCCAGTCGGAGAAGGTTGTATTAAGTTGTTGATGGTCAGACTGAGTGGAAGGTAAGTTTTTTTGCCACAGGGACATCTGCTGACAGTGACCAGAATGATTGCGTGTGTGCAGATGTATAACTGAGTTTGTATGAAGACAGTATGCTGCAGGACATCACCGAGTGTAGACAGAAGGCATTCGTTTGGTGTTCATGTACTTGGCACTTTTAAAAGTGACGAGTAGCTTTGAACCAAGAACACTAATACAAAATTCTTAGCAGTTGGAAACAACACCTATATAGAGCTCAGCTGTTACCGTCTACCACTCTGAAATTACATGTGGCCACCAAAAGGTAACTTCCCTTTGGAAAGGAGAAACCATCCCAAACAGTGATGTGGATATTGTGTCAGATAGCACCTAAATAAAATAATGGGATAATAAGATATTAGGAATGATTAGATGATCATTTGGTGGGAGTCAAAAAAGAAACTCTAACTAGAATTCTTTGATTAGGTAATTTATAAAATAAACCAGAAAAGGACTACAGGTATAGTATTCTTAGGTGGCAACATGATGCTTGGCTCCATATCCTACAAGCCATTAGTGAATAGGCTTCTGACTTAATGTCACATACCACTATGCTAGCACCACCTACCTGGTGCATTTGGACCCTTCAGTACCCATGGATTGATCCAGCCCTACTCCTCTTGAATTTGGAGTGGGTCAAGTAGCAGGGGTAAAACATTAGTGATACACAAGGACAAATAGCATCACAATAAATGCAGTCTACTTACACAAATTAATAGTTACCAGTGGGGCACATAAGGGCTAAGTTCTGGGGTGGATCCTTTTCTGTTTCTGTACACATGACTTTGCTGAACATCTTGAAGTAAAGGCATATGTTTTATTGCTGATGACACAAAGATATGACAAAGGGCTGATACACAAGAAGGTGGAGGTTTGTGGAGTAAAGTTGGAAAATAACTTGGTAAGAGTGAAGGATGGTGTAAAACCTGGTAGCTTAAACTTAGTGAAAACATGTAAAACAGTACACCTGTGAAGGAATAACTTATCTAAGGGATGTGCATTTTGAGGTTAAGCAGTATCTTTAACAAAAATGGAAATGGACCTGGGGGTACTCACAGCCATAGCTTGCAAGCTTGTTCTGTCAGAAAACAAAACATAATTAGGTCAAGTAAAGCTTGAGGTCAATAAATCCTACAAAAAGGGGCTTTTACAGAAGGCAAGCCCCTATTCTCCCTCACACCCTCCTTAATTACATATACTAACTCCTCAGTGGAAAACCACAGAGGAAAGAGAAGTCACACAGACATGTACAGTATCACACACACACACACACACACACACACACACACACACACACACACACACACACACACACTGAATCACTACCTGCACTTAAATAGAAACAATAAGTTAAAATATGAAAGTGATGAAATAGTTCAACTTTGGGAGAATCAAATTCAGTGACTTTAAACCACATCCACTTTATACTCGATCACTTGTCAGGTAATGAGAGAGAGACATCACCTGTACCGGACAAGACACCATCACTTTACACAGATGCCTGTTGGGCCACGTCTGGAGTATTGTGTTGCATTTCTTGTAACTTTGTTGTCCAGAGAATAGTAAAGAGGCAACACAGAGGTGGCTAGCAGAGGTGATGCATATCTGCACCAGAAGTTGTATAAAAGAAAGAAAGACTACAAGAGCTTGATATGACCATTTTTGATGAAGGGAGGCAGAAAGGTTATGTTTTCTTTTCACATTGTTGGCGACTTGACTTCTATCTCCCACTATCCAGCTCCTGATACTCCTGTCTTCTGATGTCCAAGTTCATCAATGACCACTCATTGTGACACTGACCAGGAGGGTCTTCCTTCCAAGAGATCCAAGAGAGACACCTTCTTAGGGGAGGACTGTATGCCCTTTTGCTGGTTCTAAAGAGTGGGCAATGTACAATGAAACTCCAAGTAGGATGGGTGAGGTAAGGAGTTATGATAACTCTGGCTGCACTGTGTTTTTCCCCCACTTTAAACCTTTAAACCCCCCCCCCCCACACATTAATGTATTAGGTGTACATCAAAAGAAGGAGCGTGCAATGGTGGTGAAGGGGAAATGCCACCAGGTCACTGAAATGCCCCATGATCACCTACTCTTCTGCACTGCAGCATTGTCTACTGACATAACAATGTTCTAAGAACAGTTGCACATATGTCATCTAAGTGCACTCAGCATATCCCAGCACCTTCCTCCTGGAAAAAGTAAGGAGGTTTTTCTTTGTCATTCCTCTTTCCCTATCACTACATTAACTCCAACAGGTGTCTGGGCAATTAATTAAACTACGGTGGACTGGGTGATAGTCAGTAGAACTTTATTCCTACGTCAACAGAGCTGACTGGGTAGGGTTAAGGCTGAAACATTTAATAAGTACCCTGAGGGAATGCACTGAATCCAAGATGGTTCTCCTTCAGAAAGATGTATATATGTGAGCTACAAAGCAGAGACATTTGGAAAGATATAAGTAAGCATTTTTAACCAAGAGAATGGTGGATAATTGGAATAGACTTCCTGTAAAAATGTTGGCATCAAAAGCAGTGACAGAATATGAGAAAGTATGGGAAATATAATAAAAATCAATTCTTATTCTTGGTGGAATAAAAAAGAAATATACATTGGTTAAGCAAGAGAGGCAGTTTATTTAGAAAGGAGGAGAATGGGCAGAGTTTAGGAATCATGCTGTTATTTTCTCCCACCACAATGTCTTTTTTTGTGTTTTGTACATATACAGTCAGACTACTTCCTAATTATGCACAACACCAGCAATCTCAGTCACATGGCATTAATGACAAGGCAGGGGTGACTTGCCGGAGGCAGCCAATAGACTTGCTACTGCCCCAGAATCTCCTGCATGGTGCATTTGGACTCTTTGGAGTCCATGGATTTGCTCCAGTCCTACTCTAGGAAGCAGTTCTACAGCCTGTACGTTAAATGGTTGTAAAGGGTATTCATCAAAATATGGGTGTGTGGGGGGGTATTTTCATACTCCCCCCCACTAACAAGTCCCAGCATCATAGGGCGTGAATGAAGACCTTATGGTAAAGTAAAGGTTGAGATGCTTTGGTTACTAGATCACAGTCTCATAACCATAACCAAGTCGTGTGGTGCTCTGAGTAGTCTCCTAAACCAGTGCCCCCTCAACTCAAAGCTGAAGACCAGGAAAAAAAAACTTTTCTGTACTGTCTCAGGGATCTGCATACTTGGTCTTCAATAGTAACAGCAAATGCAGTGTCAGTGCCTGCCAGTTGTTTCTACTGCAGTTTGTGTCCCAGACACCAGCACCATTCATATTACCCTAGTTATAACTTATTTGCAGAGATGCTCTGGCTTTGAATTATAATCATTTGTACAGTATAACCTTGTTGCCACGGAGTTCCCGATAAGTGCCTATTCACCTCAGAATTTATGTTGTAATGAACGAAATCCAGCGATACATCCACAAATAAAAAAAGTTTATAGCAACGTTAAAATAAAAACCAGAAAGAACGCTTCAAAAAAGCAAAATAGTTAAGCTCTTTCACCCACCTATGTGGGCTTTTTCAGAACAATGTATTGGTTGCAAAGACCCCTTAAATAACTTATTTGGCGCCAAAACAATTCAAACATTTAAAGCCATAGATGCTCTAAAAAGAAACTGTCATCCAACCTGATGTCTCCACATTTGCTTACTATTGTGCTATGCATAAAATACATAAAATTTAAGAATTTAAGAATCAAACCTATCTTCTTCTATTCCTAAAAAAGTTGCATCTTCCTACCACACTAACACCTAAAACAATAATATAAAAATGCGATCATCGCTGTGCTTACTAAGCCCTACACTTAAAACCAAATTCCGTATATGTGAGTGGAACCAACATGTGTATAGTTACTGTGTCAGTCCATAAAATCTTGAAATTAATCAATTATTGAAATTAATGATCTGTCTGCTCCGTTCACTATGTCTATAAGAAATAAAAAGTATAAAAATGCGATCGCTGTATTGTGCTTTTTTAGGAATAGAAGAAGATATGTTTGATTCTTAAATTCTTACATTTTATGTATTTTATGGGTTAGGGGTTGCCACAGCGGATCACCTTGTCCGCTCATGACTGGCAGTGGAGTTTTACGGTGTCGATTTGCCAGCCCGGCACCCAACCTTCCACAGAAGGCACACACATGCACACACTCACACCTAGGGCCAATTTAGAGTGTCCAATCCACCTGCAACATGTCTTTGGGATGTGGGAGGAAACCGGAGCACCCGGAGGAAACCCATGCGACCACAGGGAGGACATGCAGACTCCGCACAGAAGACACCCCAGCATCGAACCGGAGAACCTCTTGCTGTGAGGTGGCAATGCTAACCACTGCACCACCGTGGTCGCCCCCAAAACTTCAGATGTTAATTCTTCCTAGATAAAAGTATTGAAAAAATAAATTTGAGCAGATTTAGTCACTAGAATAACTCAGCTTTTATTTATGATAAGTGCTTTCATGTAGCAACTGGATGCCATCAGATCAAAGTTCAAATAGACCCACTGCTATACTGTAAGTAGGCAAGCATGCTTAGTTTTAGCTCTAATCATCAGCACACTGTACGATCTATTGACTTGAAATGAAATACTGGGTAGTTAAGGACTGGAATTACTTGACCCTCTGCTGCACCTGATTTTGTTCATTTGTAGCTCATGGTAACACCTAGACTGTTGTACGAAAGAAGATGGCTGCTTATTCCTCACTCAGTTGTCTGCCACCCCTCTGATACTAGCTTTAACCTCTTCATTCAGACTACCCTTCTCCTCAACTATTCCTCCCAGATACTTGAAGCTTTTTACCTGTTTCACTATCTTCCATCCCTCTTAAAAAGATTATTCTTAGTAGAAACAACATTAGAGTTAGATATCCATCATTATAGACATTAGAAACAAAAACAATGTTCATGTCCAAGTTGCTGTGTATCTATAACATGGTCTGAAGATACGACTGGATCTTGTAACATAACAATCTGGACTGAATTTAGCAGCAGGAACAGTCTTTGGTGTACAACACATATCAAGAACTTCTGGATTCATCACATGAATGGGAATAGTCTCTGGAACTTCCTCTGGAATTGGAACACTTGGCAACTCATTCTGAGATAGAGTCTTTCTCACAGGCTTTATGCTGTGGTATAGGCTCAGACACCAGTCTCAAATGTTTCCAATTCCAACTAAACTCTGTTTCTTGTGATTCCACAATGTACAGTCTCAGCTCTGGGCAAATATTCTTCATGACTAATCCGATCATAACCTTTGGACATTTGCATCCTTACCACTTCTCCTTCCAGTAATGGATTGAGTGGTTTGCTGGTTTTATTGTAGTAGGACTTCTGGGTTAAGTTCTTCTTCAACAGATTTGTTTTCACTGACCTGTTGTTCTTGACACATGGAACCAACAATTGACTACTGATTGGTAATGTGGTTCTAGTTTGTCTCAACAGAAGTCTCTGGGCAGGTGAACCAAGATGTTTATCATGAGGAATATTTCAGAGATTCAAGAGATTCAGGAAAACATCACTATTATCTTGTTTTGACTTCTCTAGTAACTGTTTTGCACTTTTAACTGTACGTTCTGCCAAACCATTTGTCTGCGGGTACTCTGGGCTACTCGTGACATGAGCAAAGTCCCATTCTTCTGCAAATCTTTTGAACTGTTGGCTTGTAAATTGTGTGCTGTTGTCAGAAATAACTTTGCGCAGACTACCATGGACTGCAAAATGATGCTTCATCTTAGTAATGACAGTACTGGATGCTAGGTTAGGAAGCATCTCAATCTCAAACCAATTGGAATAAGAGTCTACTAACACCAAATAATGTTGACCATTCCACTTGAAAATGTCGGTGGCTACTGCTGACCAAGGTACTTCAGGAATCTGGTTTAGATTAAGTGGTTCCTTCTGTTGATGTGGCTTAGTACTATTACACACACAAGATAAAAGGACTATCTCAATGTCTTGTGACATAGAAGGCCAAAATACTAGTCCTCTTGCCCTTCTTTTGGCAGAGTCAGTTCCTGGGTGACCATGAAGCAAGGTAGTAATGTACTCTTGTTGCAAGGACTTTGGAACAATCACTATTGAACCTTTCATAATAATACCATTGTCAGACAAAATCTCATCTCTGTATGGAAAATAAGGTTGCACTTCTTGAGGTAAACTAAATTGTTTGACAGCCATCCTTGATTGATAAAGTGGTTGATCTTTTGTAAAACTAGATCTGTGGCTGTGTGATCTCTCAGCCCATCAAGACACGAGGAAGAAAAATTTCTCACTTCCATGACTTCAAAATCAAGGTTTCTCATTCTCATGCTGTTCTGTGGTGTCGCTGGGTGATCTGGATAATCAGCAGATAAAGAAGTTTGCCTTTTATGTAGACAAGATTGAAATTATCCTTTTGCAGTCTCAGCATCATACGTTGGAATCTGGCTGGAGCTGAATGCAATGGCTTTCTTAAGATAGTGACTAGAGGTTGGTGGTCTGTTTTGATCTGGATAGGTCTGCCATAAACATAATCATGGAATTTCGAACATGCAAACACAATTACCAAACCCCTTTCTCCATCTGAGCATACCGTATTTCAGTTTGGGTAAGAGTTCTCGATACAGGCAACAGGTTGACCCTCTTGTAGAATGACTGCACCAAGACCAAATTTTGAAGCATCATAGGAAAGAGTAACTGGCTTGTGAACATCATAGTATCTGCAAATTGCTGGACTAGCAATTCTCTGTTTCAGGACATCAAATGCTCTTTGGTGTTGCTCTAACCAAGACCAAGATACATCTTTATGTGTCAGTTCTCTAAGTGGTGCTGAAAGTTGGCTTGAGTCTGGAATGAACTTGCCTAGATAGTTAACCATGCCAAGAAAATGTTGCAGGGCTTGAACATTGTCTGGAGCTGGCATCTCGAGAATGACTGTTTGCTTTGAAGGATTTGGTCGTAGGCCTGAACTAGTAAATAAATAACCAATGTAAATAACCTCTTGTTGCTTGAATTTGTATTTCTGTGGATTGAGCTTGAGATTCAGTTGATGTGCTCTTTCCAGGACTTTTCTGAGGTTTCTGTCAAGCTCAGCTTCACCGTTACCTCCTACTAGTATGTTGTCTACTAGAATAGCACAAGGTTACCCAGAAAAAATTTGCTCCATTGCATGCTGAAAGAGTTCACTTGCAGAATTTATCCCAAATGTCACTCTCAAAAATCTGTACCTGCCAAATGGAGTACTGAATGTAGTGAGCAATGATGATTTCTTGTCAAGCTGAATTTGCTAAAATTAACTCTTTGCATCAAAGACAGAAAAAAACAGTGGCATTTGGCATCAGAGATGCGACTTCTTCGACTGTACACATTGGATGATGAGGTCTTTTTAGTGCTTTGTTCAATTCTCGTGGATAAATACATATTCTGTCATCTGAGCTTTTCCTATGAGCTACAACCATGGGGGGTACCCACTCAGTTGGTTCTGCAACTGGATAAATCACACCTTGTTGCACCATTCTGTCTAGCTCGGCTTTGACTCTGTCCTGCATTGCTACTGGAACTTTTCAAGCTGGCCCAATAACTGGACTGACACATTGGTCTAACTTCATGGACTACACAACTGGAAGCTTCCCTAGTTTGTCTTTGAAAACATCAGCATAGGTAGAAAAAATGTACTGGGTGAAATTAGAGTAGTGGTCTTTTAAGCTAACTTGGTGGACTCCCTTATTAAATGAAAGCAGTCCCATTTTCAAACTGTCTCTGAGCCCTAATATTGACTGGATGTGCCTCTTGACCACATGGAATAACAAGTCATAGCATCTCCCAACAGATTAACATGAAAGCACTACTGAGTCTTCAGTCTGAATTTCTTCACCACCATAAACAACAAGCTTCACACACCTTGCCAAATCAAGCCTTTTGCCGTGACACGCTCTAGCAAATGTTGCTGCTGACATAGCATTGCACTTGGAACCAGTGTCAACTTTGAGCTCTGTGTGTTTTCCATTTATCTGAACAGTACAAAATACTTCATTCTTTGCCCTTAAATCGACTGCATTGACTGTTTCGTGAAGCGCTGACACACCATCAACATAAGGAATAGCGTTACAGCTTTCTAATTGATTAACTCGTTTCTTGAAATGTTCCCTTTTAATAAAAGAATGTGGGCCTTTTGATTTACAAAACCTTTTGTAATGATTCCACTTATTGCATTTGTGGCATTGCTGTCCAAAAGCTAAACATTTTTCCCTTTTAGATTCATGATTTCCACCACAGTTATGACAGCTGGCAATGAAACTGGGTAAGCACACACTTTCACCTTTACACCTGTTTGCTGACTCACTCTTATGCTTCACTGAGACTATGTGAAGTATTTGCTGGAAAGCTCTGGGGTTTACCAGTGGGTGCTGTAGGGGCTACAGTTGCTGCCATGTGCTTGGGCCTGTTTCTTTTAACCACGTGCTTTTCTGTGAGTTCATATATCTGACAAATCTCAATGGCCTTATTCAAAGTTAAATCACTGTCACAAAGCAAAATCTTTCTCACAGCATCATCTTTAATACAACACACAAGTCTGTCCTTTATCAATTCATCCTTTAAATCAACAAATCTGCACTTTTTAGCCTTATTCCTCATGTCAGTTTTATATTCTGCAAAAGTTTCACCAGGCTTTTGATTCCTTGTGTAAAATAAGTGCCTTTCCATTGTAACATTTGTCTGGGGATTACATGTTTCTCTAAATTTATGTTTTAAGCACCCACGGTCCTCCCTTGAATCAGCCGGTACAACAATATGATGGTTTTCCACATCTTCTGTATAGATAGCAGGTGGATACACAAATGAATGTTCCCTTTCAATGTCTTCTGACCCACCTAAATTAGGCAGAATAAATGCCTTTGTACAGTCATCTTTATCAGGAAACACAGCCTGTATGAAAATTATGTGGACTTGCTTAAACACTCTCTAATTCTCTGCAATACTGTTGTCAAACACAAGTGCATTGTGTTTTCGAAATCCGTCTTCCAAGCCCACAAAGTATGTACAAAAACACTGAAAATATGGCCTTTGTATTTTTGTACAAATAAACTGTTCTGTGACCTTGTAATAACATTCAAGTGCACAATAAACTCTTTGAAATACTGTACTCACAGTACGACGTTGTCCTGTTCGATTCTCAGCGAAAGCGGCTTCTGTGTGGAGACATGCGTGAATGGGCGTACCTTCATTGAAGGTTGTGCATCAGGGCTGGCAACTCGGCACGTAAAAAAAATCTACTGCCAATTATTAGCGGACCGGAGTTCCGCTGTGGCGACCCCTAACCAGGAAAAGCCAAAAGACACAACATCTTTGTGAAATATGCGCTGTAATGGCTGTATTTTGCGAAATAACTTTAATACTGCACAAGCAAGCAAACACTTTATACACTTCTGATAACTCGGATATCTTAGATTAATACAAAAAATACGAGCTTAGCAAAAATGAGTCTGTTTCCATTTATTTTACTCGTTTTATGCAATTTGTACTTTATTTCAAACATCTTCTGTAGTTATTTGAATAATTTTATCAATATTGGACATATCGATTTATTTGAATATTGTTTAGAGCATTCCGTATGTCTCATTTCATATTTTGTGAATAAGAAATAGTTTTGAGCAAGTTTTAACATCTGAAATTCATTTCTGACCTGTTTTGTGACTTATGCATCCAGTAGGTATGATTCACTCCTCTATATTCCTCTAATGTCAACCAGGTCCCTCTCGGACTTAAGTGGAAGAAACTGGAACTCTTTCTGGCAACACATCATTTTGGCCATTCTTCTTCTAACATCATGTCCCTTTAGACATGCCTCCTGATACCATGTCGCTCGTCTGTCTCTAGCATAGATGACAAGCTTACATCTCAACAGCTTACTACACAATGGCAGTCAAACTCCATCGTGCTCAAGTATTTATACACTTGTGCAAGCCCTTGGATAATTTCTTAAAGGTACATACACACACATTAATCTACAGGAGGGTTTAAAGCATTTATGTCAAGGGCTTCATATGCGAATGCATAACAGTTGCCTGAGCTTTTTTTTACTAAACATTTTGTACCTGTGTAAATAGTGTAATGTGCTGCTACTCTTAAACCCAGTACCCTTCCTGTCTAGGTGATAATTATTGTTTTTGTCAACATCTTTTCATTTAGTGAACACTATCCCTGCGAATGGGTTCTCTCTGTCCCCCACTTGCTGAATCTTTGGCCATTAGCCTCATCTGCAGTGAAGAAACCAGCCACAAGGACTCAAGGGCTTTAAAAAGAAAATAGTTACTGTAGGTGTCTAGCTATGTTTCCCTCTTAGCAAGCTACTGTAGAAAGTACCTGGTCCAAAGCAGAAATAAGTGGCTCTACCCATGTCTAGGGACAGCAGCTGCACCCCCACCCCCATCTGCAGTAAATACATTCCCCGGTTAACTTTTTCTTTTTGTTATCAGTAAACCAAGATAAAGCTCTATGCGAAAAAAGGTAACCCAGTAGATACACTGGATTTGCCCACTTGTAAAATAGAGACAAAAAGGTACTTAAACTGCCACTTTTTGTCTACTTCAAGCTAGGTATCTACCCTGAAAGGACACAGCTGAAATCAGGTCTATAGATTGTTTTTCCCTACTAGATTCTAATAACTCCTAACAATTTGGCTATTTAGGCACTTACCCTGCAATCTTTAGCCTGGGGGAGTTCTAGCACACTCCTTTCACTATGCTCACTCTGCTCATCTCCCTGCCCCCTATCCCACCCACCCCCAGTACCTCTACATTTATTCTTAGTCATACCCCACCCCTAATTGCCAGCAATTAGGCTACACCACTACTCACCCCCTCCCCCTACATCCAACATAATCATGCTACTACCTAATGTAATAACAATCCTAACCTGTGTAGTTCTAGCTCACATTACATCCTACCAAGGCTCCACAGTCACATGCCCCAACAACTTCCACTGTACTCTCTCAACACCCTCCCTCAAACATTTACACTATAACTACACAACCCCTGCCACCAAAACCATCCTCCCAATACACATACTCCATTACCAAACACCTAACACACACAAAAAAAAATATCCCTAAGGTACCATAAGCAATTTACTATGTATATAAAACATATCCTAAACACCCTCTATAAACTAGCCCTCACTGGAGACATCCATTCAAACCCTGGTCCTCCCAAATCCAACCCAACCACAAACCCTTGTCCAAGCAACCTCCCCACAACTCAACTCCTAGCCAACAAGAAAACAACAGACCTACTTATAATGTCCGTAAACATCAGAAGCATATGCAATAAAAATCCAAGAACTACACACCAGCATAAGCATATATTCTCCAGATATACTCTTCCTAACTGAAACCTAGCTCAAACCTCACATCAAATGTGAGGAAATACTTCCACCTGAACACAACATCCCTCGCATAGACAGATTGTCCAAAAAAGGAGGTGGTGTAGCATTGATATTTAAACACCACCTCAATATTCAACTCCTGAACTCATCTGCCCCTCACCACAACAATGAAGAAATCCTTTATGCCAATCTCAAACTAAACTCAAACAAAACAATCAATATCATAGGATGCTATTTCCCACCAGGGCAATATATTACACCCCTAGAAAATCTCCTGAGCTGGGCTACTCTATCTCTACCCCAGGAAACCATCATTCTCTGTGACTTTAACATCAACTAGCTATCCTGTAATAACAGACTCCCAACCATTCACCTTAATCTCCATGGGTTCACTCATCTCATTCAATCCCCTACCCGAATCAACAAAAACCCTAACAATCATACCTTACTTGACTGGATCCTAGTCAACAAAGCCCCTCACTCTTACCTAGCAGACTGCTTACCTGACAGTCTTAGTGACCACTCCCCCACTTTCCTAATTTGGCACCAAACAGTCTGAAGCCCATTATCCACAGGCAAATACGGAACACGTCCAACGTCAACCCCAACTCCTCAATTTCCTCCCTGCAAAAAATTAACTGGTCACCACTAAAATACCTCAACCTAAATGAGGCTGTCCACTACTTTAACAGCACTTTCCTCTCCATCCTAAACACCCATGCTCCTGTAAGAAATGCCAAAGTCAGATCCAGACATGCCCCATGGTTACAAAAGACCACCAGAACCCTAATGAAATCCATAGATAAGGCCTGGGAGCACTGGCGGCTAACAAAAAATAACTCAGATAGGCAATCATTCCTTGAACTGCGCAATAAAGCCAAAAAGCATATAACATTAGACAAATCCCTCTACTATCGATCCATCCTAAACTCTACCAACCACAACCCTAAGCAATTCTGGTCCACTATTAACACTATCCCCCACCCAGGGAAGGTTGATACCCCCAACCGTCCATTCCTCGCTACTCCAGCAGTATTGCTGAATCCTACAACAAACACTTCACTGAAACTATAACATCTATAAACAAACAACACTTCCCTACAACAGCCCCAACTCCTAACCCCAAACCTCCCACTCCTCTTGTCTTCTTCACCTCAGTACCTACCTCCAACATAAAAAAAACTATTGTCAAAACTTAAACTCACCAAACTCGCAGCTGACAACCTCCCCTCTGAATACTTGAAAATTGCAGCTGATACACTAGCCTACCCAATTTCAATTCTAATCAACTGTTCCATAACAGAAGGCTATGTTTCCTTGATATGGAAAATATCCCACATCATTCCCCTCCACAAAGGCACTCCCTCCACTGACCTCTCCAATTACCACTCCATTGCTATCCTCTCCCCTCTCTCCAAGATACTTGAAAATGTATCAGCACCCAGGTCTCCAACTACCTCCTAGCTAATAATCTCCTCTCCAAAACCCAACATGGATTCAGGCCATATCACAGCTCTACCTCCATTCTGCTCTCCTCCACCAACACTATACTTCAGCATAAAAACAATGGCCTCTTCTCTACTGCCGTATTTCTAGATCTCTCAAAGGCCTTTGACATGGTATCTCATGAGCTACTACTCTCTACTCTCCCCAACCTCTCCTTCTCACAATCAGCCTGCAACTGGTTCCACAACAATCTACATGGATGCCAACAATCAGTAATCTGGGACGATAACCTATCACCTCGCCTCCCAGTTACTCTTGGAGTTCCCCAAGGGTATATCCTTGGCCCTCTGCTATTCTCACTTTTCACTAACAACCTACATACTGCCACCACACAAGCATCTCTTATACAGTATGCAGATGACTCTACTCTCATCTGATCTGCCCCCACTCTACTAGAACTACAACAAATCACACAGGAATCATTCTCTTCTGTAGAAAGCTGGCTGTCCAATGCTCAGCTCCTACTCAACCCAAGTAAGACAAAACTTCTCCTGTTCCAACCTTCCAAAGCCACCCAAAACAACCCCACTTCAGCATTCTTGCCAAAGACAGTACCATCATCTCTCCATCAGAACACACACAATTACTCAATGTGGAAATAGACAACAAACTTAGATTTGACATTCACATATCTCTCATAATAAAAAAGGTTTACAAGAAATTTGGTGCATTATATCGAAGCCACCAATTCCTAACCAAGGCGGCTAGACTCTCCATAGCCAATTCCCAGCTAATCTCCACCCTACTCTCTGCATCCCCCATACGTACCAACCTTAAACAGACAGACCTACACAAGCTGGATGCTTGTTACAACAAAATTGCTAAATTTGCCACTGGAACCTCCTACCACAGCCAACATTGTATCTCCCTTAAAGAACTAAAGTGGCTAGAACTCCCACAACTCCTTCACTTTAATCAACTCACCCTCGCTTATAAACTTATTAACCACCCCTTAACATTCCTTCCCTTCAAACCCTTCTCCAACCCTATCACCCCACTAGGCCCCTAAGATCAAGCAACAAAAATCAGCTCACTGTTATCAAACCCAAAAACTCAGCAGGAGAAGCCATATTTTCATGTAAAAGGTCTAAACTTTGGAACAATCTTCTACCCTCTATAACTACTCTTCCTTCCAGCAGCCTTTTCAAGACTGCGCTCAAATTCAACTTACATTTGCACTGGCTTTGTCCTTGTTCTAATCCAGACTAACACTCCCACCCTTACCCCCCACGCCTAGACTCTTAACCCAACTATACTACCGCCACTACTAACCACAGTCAGAATTAGCTAGTTGCCTTTACATGCTTTAACATCTTGTCTGACAACTTTGTTACTAATATTATAAATGATAAGAAACTAGCTTAACTTGCAGCATTTACTGTATATACTGTTGATAATCAATATATTGTTATTGTATTAAAGCCAACAACCTGTAATGTTGTTTACTATTGCTGCAACTTTGTATCTCTATTTATCATGTACATGATGTGGAGCTATTCTCCCCGGGCATCTGCTGAAAAAGGACCTGCGTCCAGTTGGAATTTCCCGGTAAACAAATGTAAATAAATAAATAAATAAATAAATAAAAATAAATAAAGCATTATCATGGACACTACTCATCCACAACACAAACTGTTTATGCTGCTGTCAGGAAGGCGTTATAAGAGCATGGCAGCCAGAACAACCAGGCTGAAAGACAGTTTTATACCTGAAGTTATTAGACTGTTAAATAAAACTCCTCACATGCTACCTCTTCCTCCACTATTGTAGGTTGGTTTGCATTTGGAGGGAAATGAGCTTTTTTGCACAAATGTGCTCTTTTGCACAGTTTACTCATATTGGTATTTATGTTACTGTGTTTTTGTTATCCCAGATTACTTCTTGATAATTGTCATGTCTTTATATGTTGCTGCAGGATTTGCAGAATAAGAATTTCATTGTACTTTGAAATGCTGTCTCTAGTACATATGACAGTAAAGTTGAATTGAATTAAAACACATTTCCTTGACAATGCAGATTTCAGACTTCTTCAGGAATAAGAATGCTTTGTGACTGTCTGATGTGCTGTTCAGACTTTCAGAATTCATGAGTGACACTCATTTCATTTGTTTGTGTTTTTACTGTTGCTGCTTCTACAAGTGTCATAGTAGTAGTCCATATGATCAGCATGTGCACCAAGCACACAGTGTACTGCACCAAGAACACTAGTACTAGTCCATATGATCAGCATGTGCACCAAGCACATAGTGTACTGCACCAAGATCACTAGTACTAGTCCATATGATCAGCATGTGCACCAAACACACAGTGTACTGCACCAAGAATGCTAGCACTAGTCCATATGATCAGCATGTGCACCAAGCACATAGTGTACTGCACCAAGAACACTAGTAGTAGTCCGTATAATCAGCAGGTGCACCAAGCACATAGTGTACTGCACCAAGAACACTAGTACTAGTCCATATGATCAGCATGTGCACCAAGCACACAGTGTACTGCACCAAGAACACTAGTACTAGTCCATATGATCAGCATGTGCACCAAGCACACAGTGTACTGCACCAAGAACACTAGTACTAGTCCATATGATCAGCATGTGCACCAAGCACACAGTGCACTGCACCAAGAACACTAGTACTAGTCCATATGATCAGCATGTGCACCAAGCACACAGTGTACTGCACCAAGAACACTAGTACTAGTCCATATGATCAGCATGTGCACCAAGCACATAGTGTACTGCACCAAGAACACTAGTACTAGTCCATATGATCAGCATGTGCACCAAGCACACAGTGCACTGCACCAAGAACACTAGTACTAGTCCATATGATCAGCATGTGCACCAAGCACACAGTGTACTGCACCAAGAACACTAGTACTAGTCCATATGATCAGCATGTGCACCAAGCACATAGTGTACTGCACCAAGAACACTAGTACTAGTCCATATGATCAGCATGTGCACCAAGCACATAGTGTACTGCACCAAGAACACTAGTACTAGTCCATATGATCAGCATGTGCACCAAGCACATAGTATACTGCACCAAGAACACTAGTACTAGTCCATATGATCAGCATGTTCACCAAGCACATAGTGTACTGCACCAAGCACCATATAGTGCTAGGCCTTATAATCAATATCGGCAACAAGCTGCACAGTCCCTGTGGATCACACACTGTGTACTGCACCAAGCACCATAAAGTTCTAGGCCACATAATCAGAATCAACAACCAGTGCACAGTTTGTGTGGATCGAAACTTATGTACTGCACCAAGAACACTAGTACTAGACCGTATAATCAGCAGATGCAACAAGCACACAGTGTACTGCACCAAGTACCATATAGTTCTAGGCCTTATAATCAATATCAGCAACAAGCTGCACAGTCCCTGTGGATCACACACTGTGTACTGCACCAAGCACCATATAGTTCTAGGCCTTATAATCAATATCAGCAACAAGCTGCACAGTCCCTGTGGATCACACACTGTGTACTGCACCAAGCACCATATAGTTCTAGGCCATATAATCAGAATCAACAACCAGTGCACAGTTTGTGTGGATCAAAAATTGTGTACTGCACCAAGAACACTAGTACTAGTCCATATAATTAGCAGGTGCAACAAGCACACAGTGTACTGCACCAAGTACCATATAGTTCGAGTCTGTATAATCAGAATCGGCAACAAGTGCACAGTATCTGTCGATTGTACATTGTGTAGTGCACTAACCACCATAGTACTAGTCTGTATGATCAAAATGTGCAATAAGAGCATAGTGCCTGTGGGTCTACATTATGTATCTCACCAGGCTAATGGTAATGTTAATATTATATTGATGTTAATAATTTTGATATCTTCAGCTATCTCCCTCACCCACAGTCCTAAGTCTTCCTAAACCCTCTTCTGATGATAAGCGGGTGATCCATCCAGATGGAGTTCATTAAGGAGAAGCCATCATTCTCTGTATTCCCTATTCAGGGAATGAAGAGGCGCAACAAGTGAGCATTTTCTAAATGTACATGCATCAGCAGCTCTTTTTCTATCGCACTACACAAAGCTGCTACAATTAACTATTGTGAGATGCATCTACACAACTTTTTTTTTCTCAATTTTTTTTTTATTTTTCAAATACATTTGAATGAATTCCATAGTATTTATGCCTAACATCTTAAATAACTATGTACACTATTTACATTAGCCTGACACTATACCATATCTTAATGTATACAGTTACTTTATAAGTATGTTCAATCCATTATCAGAGTGTCTGATTAATTATTGTATAGTGTCAATCAACGATAAGACTTTTCCGCAAGGGTTGTTAATAAATGGCTTTTGGATGAATTCTTAGTTCTTTAATTTTAATTTCCAATAATGCTGTGGCCTGTAGGCTGTAGAAGTCTACCAAAGTTGGTATTGTGTTTGTATTCCATCTTCTTGTTATACATTTTCTTGAAATTGTAAGTATAGTCCATACAAGATCCATGTTTGACCTATTCATATGAGGACCTTCACTCACATTAAATAATACAAGAGCTTTAGTTAAATAAAATGATTTATTAAATAAAGCTTGTAGAAAGTTATTAATACTATTCCAAAATGGCTTACTTTTAACACAGTCAAAGAAAATGTGGTTCAAATCTGCATTGTGTACTTGCTCATATCTCCAACATACTCCTTTTATAGAAGAACTAATTTTACTGATTCTGTCTGGGGTTAAGAATGCTCTGTGCAAGCATTTCCAATTAATGTAAAGGATGTATATTTTATCAATAATATGATATTTGTTTTAAACTACAGACCGTTTGAGTATCAGTGATAATCTGAAAGGAGATGCTAGTTTAACTGTAGCCCAGTGTCATTCGAAACATGCAGTTTAGTCCCGGCATGTTGCTGTACGCCCGTGACAAAAACTAAAACTAAATAAGCTTCATTATGCTTAACTGCATAAAAAGGCATTAACACTGCATGTTGTCTTTAACTGTACTTAAGAAAATAATATACCAGCTTGTGCTAACATTGTATGTACAGATGGTGCCATATTAAAATGCCACACACAGCTGTGCTCCCAGGAATCACAGCGGCATAGCTGAAGTGCAGGCAATGCCTTGTTCTAAGCTCACTGCTAAGGATTACGTTATGTCATTGTTATGTGCACACGTGCAGTGCAGTACGTCTGTGTGTTTCATCATTTATATACATACGTTTAGTTTGCATGGCATTACTTACTTTAAGCACCCCACAAAATGAGCAGTAGCAAACCACCAATGCTTGCTCTTCAGGGATGGTCTCCTTCTTAAAAACACATACATTTTTTTAACCTTATTTAAAAAAGTACATCAAAACTGAATGTCATACTAAAAAAAGGTTCAAAGTCCAGTGAATCTTCCAGGGGAACTGTTGCTCCCCTGAACCCCCTGCCAAATGATAAAACATTTATGAAAATAAAAATAAAAGCAAGAAATATAATGTTAATACAATATGAAGACATTAATGATGGTGTTACGACTTTTCTATTTTTTTTTGTTTAACTTGGGGGGGGGGAGTAATTTTTGCTTTACATTGTATATCTTCAGTGTTCTTTTTCTTTCTCCATTGTGTGAATGAATACAGGGTTGGGGGTGGATGGGCTGCAGGGGTTGATCAGCCCCCTTGCTAGATGTGGGCATATAATATAGTAACCAGCAGAAACAGTAAGAATTATTTTCCTCATAGGTTGGTAGGTTTACACTAGGCTAATGACTACCAGGGTCTTTAGAAGCCTAGCCATGCAACCCAACCCAGTTTTGTTCCAGACATCCTTGGATGCATTTATGGTGGGGTATGTTAGTAAAGAGGTAGCTAAGGGTTATGTGTGTGTGTGTGTGTGTGTGTGTGTCTGCGTGTGTGTGTGTGTGTGTGTGTCTGCGTGTGTGTGTGTGTGTGTGTGTGGTGGTATTTTAGTTGGGGATTAATTTACTTACTGTTGATCTCTGTCCATCAGAGACATGGGAGCCAGACTGAGGATGAATGTGCACTTTCCCACCCACTGATCAAGATTTCTTTTGAATAGGGTTTGGGATGAACTCTGCTTCATGCAGATGGGGAGCTTATTTCATAGCCTTAAGGTGATCTGTGTAGGGCAGGGTATTCATGCCCTAGATCCCTAGATTCTTTTGGTAAAGAACCTTTGAGGGCATTCCAGTGCCTAGTTAGGTACATGCCAAAGGGGTCATTGTACTTAATGATGAGTCTGATAAGGGCTGCGCGGAGTAGTACTATTACTTCCTTGCACCTGGATGCCACACCCTTAAAGGGGTCATTGTACTTAATGATGGGTCTGATAAGGGCTGCGCGGAGTAGTACTATTACTTCCTTGCACCTGGATGCCATACCCTTAAAGGGGTCATTGTACTTAATGATGGGTCTGATAAGGGCTGTGCGGAGTAGTACTATTACTTCCTTGCACCTGGATGCCACACCCTTAAAGGGGTCATTGTACTTAATGATGGGTCTGATGAGGGCTGCGCGGAGTAGTACTATTCCTTCCTTGCACCTGGATGCCATACCCTTAAAGGGGTCATTGTACTTAATGATGAGTCTGATGAGGGCTGCACGGAGTAGTACTATTACTTCCTTGCACCTGGATGCCATACCCTTAAAGGGGTCATTGTACTTAATGATGAGTCTGATGAGGGCTGCACGAGTAGTACTATTACTTCCTTGCACCTGGATGCCATACCCTTAAAGGGTCATTGTACTTAATGATGAGTCTGATGAGGGCTGCACGGAGTAGTACTATTACTTCCTTGCACCTGGATGCCATACCCTTAAAGGGGTCATTGTACTTAATGATGAGTCTGATGAGGGCTGCACGGAGTAGTACTATTACTTCCTTGCACCTGGATGCCATACCCTTAAAGGGGTCATTGTACTTAATGATGAGTCTGATGAGGGCTGCACGGAGTAGTACTATTACTTCCTTGCACCTGGATGCCATACCCTTAAAGGGGTCATTGTACTTAATGATGAGTCTGATGAGGGCTGCACGGAGTAGTACTATTACTTCCTTGCACCTGGATGCCATACCCTTAAAGGGGTCATTGTACTTAATGATGGGTCTGATGAGGGCTGCGCGGAGTAGTACTATTCCTTCCTTGCACCTGGATGCCATACCCTTAAAGGGGTCATTGTACTTAATGATGAGTCTGATGAGGGCTGCACGGAGTAGTACTATTACTTCCTTGCACCTGGATGCCATACCCTTAAAGGGGTCATTGTACTTAATGATGAGTCTGATGAGGGCTGCACGGAGTAGTACTATTACTTCCTTGCACCTGGATGCCATACCCTTAAAGGGGTCATTGTACTTAATGATGAGTCTGATGAGGGCTGCACGGAGTAGTACTATTGCTTCCTTGCACCTGGATGCCATACCCTTAAAGGGGTCATTGTACTTAATGATGAGTCTGATGAGGGCTGCACGGAGTAGTACTATTACTTCCTTGCACCTGGATGCCATACCCTTGCTTATGACTTGGGTGACATACAGTAATTTTCATACTGTCTTGGCTACATGTTGGTCAAATGACTGATTGCTGTCTACATGTGTTCCCAGATCCCTAACTACGGTGTCAACTCTTAGGAGTGTTTTATCATTGAAGTAATTAGCTTGGGTGGATGATTTCCCAAATGGAACTGTAATGCATTTCTTTGCATTGAGATTTAATCCATGGCTTTAACACCGATCATTTGTTTGTGTTAGACCACCTTGTAGGATGTTGGTGTCATGGGGGGAATCTATGATAGCTCTCAATTTACAGTCATCTGTGAACACAGTGTGCCAAAGGCCTTTGACATTTGCCTTGACGTCTGAGAAACAGATGGCAAACAAGGAGCTGACCTAATACAGAACCCTGGGTACTCTTCTGGTGACTGGTCTCTTGGTAGAGGTGTCTCAATGAATCCTTGAGTCCTATCCGTGAGCAATCTGGCAATCCAGCAAGTTATGTAGGGATTTATGCCTCTTTCTGAGAGTTTGTCAACTTGAACATTTTGGCCAAGTCAAGGCAGGCAGTATGCACCATTTTCCCCTCATCCATAGCCATGCTGATCCTTTCTAGGAAGTCTACCAGCTTAAGTAGGCAAGACCATTCCTTAACAAAGCCAAACTGGGATGGGTGCAGTGTCTTTAGGTTGCCAATATCCTTGATCATTTCATTGATAATTTGTGCCATGGATTTGCATATTATACTTGGAAACAGATAGATCTGTACTTTCCGGGTCAGTTGATGGTCCACCCTTATAAAAATGGATGACTCTTGTGTCCCTTCATTCACATGGCATGTCACCTGTTTTGAGGCTGTAGTTGAACAATGTCTCAAGTGGTCCTGCTAGGTCATGTTTTAGGCTGTTTAGGAGGCAACTGAGGATATTGTTGGTGCCCATTGAAGCAGTGTTTTTGCCCTTACAGGTACCTCCAGGACCTGCTCCCTGTTGATAGTTGGGGGATATATTAGAAGGGTTTTCACATGGACTAGTGGGGGGGGGGAGTTAGATCTAAATTTATCAGCCAGTAGATTTGCTACCTCAACCTGGTTAGTGAAGGTTGTTCCATTTACTCCAGGTCTGCACTCTGCTGCGTATTACCTTTAAGGTTCCTGACATAGCTGAAGAAATCCTTGTGACTGTCCTTAGCCCTGGAGGCTATCCAGTCCTCATATTTGGCTGGAGTACTTTCTGTGGCTTTAAACCAAGCCTCAGTAACAGCACAGATGTCTACATTCTCCAGAGAGAGAACTTGTATAGTGTAGCATTTCTCGTTTAGGCTTCTAACATTGAGCGGTGACACATTAAGGTTTGCTTTGAATTTTTTTTTTTTTTGCTGTGTTGGTAGTTTTGTCATTCAGACATTGCCTGAGAAAGCTGTAAGGGATGGAAAAGGTTTTAGCCAATATCCCAGGGGGTTAGGTGCAGACCACCCATGGGAAAGCAAAGGGGGCTGTTAACCATGTCCTCCCATATACTGGTAAATATTGGATTCCCTGGAGTGACACCGGAAACTCAGCCAATTATTAAAATCAGTCATTTTCTGTCAATACCGTGGTATCATCCTTGGTGAAGGTAGAATGCTGCTCAGTGCGAGGTACATACCTGCCTGTGACACATATTCTGTTAAATTTTAGAAAATAAAATATTACTGAGGTAAATGTTTCTTACCATTTCTATGACAAGACACCAGATGCATTATTTATAACTAAGAGGTTGAATTTAAATGGATGTCAGTCAGCCAGAGACAGTCATGGCACAACAGACCTATACCTACAGAAAATGGTATGGGGTATTTAAACTAATTTATGCCCATTGCATACTGTATACAGAAAGCAGCGACCCATGCCAAGCCACCTGAGGTGAAACCTAAGAATTATTGGGTTACAGGGCTGTGTAGCATGTACTACTTATGGCTGTGTTTGACATGCATGCACTCTATGGTCATATCGTTGGCATGACAGTCATGACCTGTGAAGACATATGATAGCCATATTCCCAGGTGTATCATGACACCTGTACAATATAAATTATTCGGATACTACTAATGAGCATGTGTCTTGGCCAGGAAGGTAGACAGTGTATCGGCCATAAGCACAGCAGAAGCAAGACTATTGTCCAGCACAGATACGTTTGACACTCTATAATGTGAGCATAACATTTATTTTCATGCTATTTTATAAATGGACAGCTTTGTATAAATGTATGCAAAGTCCAAGATTGCTGCATCTCAGAGAATTCCTTTTACTTTGACATACAATGACCTTGGTGTTAGTACATAAGAATAGCAGTAGTATGGAGGGGTGTATAAGAAGCCCCCTTGCCTTCCTTACTCATATGTGCTAGCTCTGACCCTAAGAGTACCTCTGCACTAACCTAACCATACACATTACTTTACTAAAAACCCTTTCCCTAACAGAAACACACTATTCAGATGATGCTCAATATGGGTTTTATAAGTGGGATTTACTGATAGTGGAAGAGATGTTGTCACTGTTTTCTGATCTTTCATTCTGCCTGTCATTCATTCATGTTTTTTGCTCTTTTGTGGTTACTTATTTGTATTCCTCACATTAGTATATTCTAGTAAAGATGACATAATCAAATATATACATATACACACATATATGTCGTTGTTTGTCTTTCGGCTTTTCCCGGTTAGGGGTCGCCACAGCGGAACTCCGGTCCGCTTATGATTGGCAGTAGATTTTCATGAAAGCCGAGGTGCCAGCTCGATGTCCAACCTTCAATGAAGGCATGCCCATTTACGCATGTCTTTCAAATGCCACCCAACTGTGGGGAGGACATGCAGACTCCACACAGAAGGCACTCCCCACACTCCAGCCGAGAACTGAACAGGAGAACCTCTTGCTGTGAGGCAACAACGCTACTGCTCCACCACCGCGGCATATATACACACATATATGATAATGTTATTCTTCATTATTATAAGTTGGAAGTTGCATGTGTTGAGCATGTTTCTCTGTGCATGTGTAGTGTGGTGTCAACTTCAGTGTTTTCAACCATATGCAAAGGACCCCTTAAGGACATCAAGTGTTTCACCTATATGGGTTGTGAATGTTCATGACTGTTCTTTACTGTGTAAGCCTTTATGGATTCAGGCCAATAAAGCCAAACTACACTATTTGTGGACATGCATGTTTTGGCCTTTTTATTGACCTCATAGGCACAGCATAAGTGGATGGTTTGACTATACTTCAAAAACACAGGGTTTTTAAACCCAGCTGATGCCCACAATGATTAAGGTGCCTGCAAAATATCCCAATTAATATCCAAACCATCCAGCAAAAACTGGAAGGAAGAGCCAACCAAGCTAGAGTTTTCACTGTTTGATACATTATGCCCATTGGATATATGCAAACGACCCCTTAAGGACATCAAGTGTTTAATCTATGTGGTTTCTGAATATCCATGAAGTTTTTGCTTTTAAAATCTTTATAATTACATTCAACTCAATGAAGCCATATCTTACTAACTGTAGTCATGCAACTTTCAGCCTTTTTACTGAGCTAATCAGCACAGAATAAATGAAGATTTTGGTTATAATTTACAAACACAAGTTCTTTAAACCCAGTTGATGTCCATAAAGATTAAGGTGCCTGCAAAATATCCCAACCAACATTCAAGTCAAATGGTAAAAAGGTCACACAGACAAACCATTCAGTAAAAACTGCAAGAAAAACCCAGTCGAGGTAGCATTTTCACTGTGTGATACCTTAAGCTTCCTAAAATGGAGGAGCATGGGATATATGCAAATGACCACTGTAGCTTGCTGTTTTTTTCTTGCACTTTTTTCTTCATGGTTTGTCTGTGTGACCTTTTTACCCTTTGGTTTGTTTTTATACGTGTGTGTGTGTGTGTGTGTGTGTGTATCTATCTATATATATATATATATATATATATATATATATATATATATATATATATAAATATATATATATAGATACACACACACACACACACACACATATATACCTGTATATATCTATATATCTGTATCTATATCTATAATTCTATCTATCTATATATATATATATATATATATATATATATATATATATATATATATATATGGTTCCACTTCTAACCATCAAAATTTCAAAACATCGAAGTTCTGATCATCGAGACCAGAACATCGAACTTTGAAACATTGAAAGTTACAAGTGTAACCAAAAAAAAAAAAAAAAAGAAAAATAAATTTTAAAAATTGTATGCAGGGGGGCTTTGCCCCCTGCACCCCCCACTTTAATATTCCAACTCCAAGACCGCACTACAGTGGAGTAAAGGGAAATCTCCCATTTAGTACTATATGCAGAAGTGCTAAACGGGAGATTTTCCGTACCCTATCTGTAGTGCCGTCACACAGATGGTACATAGACACACACAGTATGCAGGGCACCTTGGTGTCCTGCAAAAACACAAACATTCTCCCACCTACACTTACCTTTTTCTTCCCCATCAAACCTTCGATGTTTTAAAACTTGATGTTCTTGTCTCTATGATCTGAACTTCGATGTTTTAAACGTTCGATGTTTTGACGGGGAACCATATATATATATATATATATATATACACACACACACACACACACACACACACACACACACACACACACACATATAATATTTGTAAGTGTATATGTATGTGTGTGTGTGTGTGTGTGTGTGTGTGTGTACATATATATGTATATATATATATATTTTTTTTTTTATGTGTGTATATTTATAAAATATAGTACTACAACAACAAAAATGCCAATAAACTGAACAAAAATAGCACTGAATATTCAGAAAACTTACCTAATGAAAAATGTTTTGCATAGTAATATTATTGAAGGCTAATAGTGAAACTTGACATTAAGTACTTAATATCACTGTGCACTCTCCCATTTAGTACTTTCAGCAAGAAAAAAAATTCTAAAACTGAATCCAGTGAAATGAATAGGAATGGGGGACTGGGAGGTGTCTGGTGTATAAGAAATGAAATATCTGGCATTGTCCGCTTTGGAAACCTGGGTCACGGCTCATAGCCACTCTGCTTGTTAGTGTTAGCAAATTTCAACTTTGAGATGGAAGTTTGGCCTCAAAGACTGGATGAGAGTGGAGAAGTATTTTATAAGATATTAGGTTTTACTGAGGGAAACGTATTCTTTGGGGAACAAGAGTTACAATTCTGTGTCAGCTAAGAAAAGTAGTGCTGGAACAGTTGTGTGTTGGAGACCTTAGAACTAGGGAAATGAAGACTCTGTTCTGAAAGTCTGTGGGTTATACCATCACCTGTAGTCTAACCTTATAGGTAAAGTTTATCAGTATAGTGTATTGGACATTTATCTGCAAAAGAATCAAAGTACACAGAAGCAATTTCCACATCGAATTAATGAATTTCAGTTACTTTTCCTGAAATAGAAAGGGGTGGGAGGTATGTAGGATGTACATAGAGAAGATCACTACCTGAACGCTGGCAGAACTAGCATGAAGAATATCAGAACAGGCTGCAGTATGTCACGGTTTTGCACGGCTCTTCAATGGTTGGATAATAAAACACTTAAAAAGTACGGGATTTCTCAATATAGTAAAAAGGAAACTGTTCAGAAAGGATGATATACTTCAGCGGGGTAATTTGGCTGCTCTTCTACTTAAATTGTTTTTTCATGAAATATGTGTAGGCATTATACAAAAAAAATCTCAATTGTTGTCTAATCAGGCAATGTGGTTTAATTGTACAGAAAGTTGTATAAAGTGTTTACAGAAACTTCTCTAAATTGTAGACTAGTTAAACAATGTGGGTTATGAATTGCACAGAAATGTCTTGAAAATGTTGCCCAATGAAGAATTAAGCATTGCATGTGATCAAAACTAAGAACATGAGTCAAAGAAAGCTTGACGATTTGAAAACTAATTTCTGAGTAAACATCTGTATGCATTATATGTATGCATGCATGTATTGTAGCATGCAAGATTTCAAACCTGCTCGCTCCACAGGCAAAAAGATTAATTGCCATTAATGTACGACTACACCCTATCCATTATTGTTCCCCTCTCACCAAAATATTACCAACTTCAGGCAAAATTCTTAGGTTTATCATTGTTTTCAACCCAAAAGAAAGTTGCTGCAAAAGTAATATTCTTTCTTAATATACTCACACTGAAGTTACAAAAAAACCCCAATACTGCCAATCCTGTCAGACATGTTATCAATATGCAGCTAATCATACTCCCTTTGCAGTGCTAACAGCTTCTAGCTTAATAGGCCACAATTCACCGTATCATCTTACAGAAGAGCATTTCGTAAACTTACCCCCTGCATGGAACAATTGGTCAGAGCAAAATGAGCTCATAGATGTTTTATTTTTTTATAAATTAAGTCAAAGCCTATCCAGCTCAGTAATACTATTGCAGCTGCTACAGGGATACTGAAGTGATACCCGGCGCAGTCCTAAATGTCATGTATTTCTTCTATATATGACCATCTATAAAAGCCAGCCAATTTATGTAGCTTGTAAATACCTAAATACATTCTGAAGATCTTTTCTCTGTTCTTCTCCCCCCCACCGCCCTCTCTCTTTGTAAATATCGGCTATTTAAGTACAATGTAGCACGCTCTCACACTCTCCTTCTGCATACTTAATTCTATCCTTTCACTTTTCATCATTTATTCGCCCTCAATAATTTGTTTCCTCTCACCAGCTGACCAAACTATCATTTAGGGTGATGCAGTGGTGCAGCGGTTAGCATTGTCACCTCACAGCAAGAGGTTCTCCGGTTCAAATATTGGCTGGGTGCCTTCTGTGTGGCATCTGCATGTCCTCCCTGGATTTGTATGGGTTTCTTCTGGATGCTCCGGTTTCTTCCCATATTCCAAAGACATGTATCTGGAGTCTTCCTCCCCTGGCCTCTGCTGAAAATAGGCTCTGTTCCAGTTGGACTTTCCCCATAAACAAATGTTAAATATATAAAATAAATAAATTCATGCATTAGATAATGTTACTTCCTGTCTCTGTTCAACACTTAATTTTCTTCTCTTGAGTGCTTTATCATAAACACTCTCTTGCTAACTAATTCCTCTCATTTGCTGACCTATTTCACTACTTTTATCATACAAACTTGTTCAGTTTCTTTCCCACTACTACTGTACGACGTATGCAGCCTCGCTGTTTATATAAACATGCATTAATCTCTGCTGTCAGTTGTATGTTAAAAAGTATGACGTTGTGTCTCTGCCTTTGGTCCATTAATATGTTCTGTCTCTATTCTAATTTCAATGTATGTCTTTAATGTGTCTAATTGCAATGTTTCTGCCTCATGGCCTTCAGTATATGTAACTGAAATGTCTCTGCAGGTCTGGGAAGTGGCTGAAAACAGTCCTCACTTAGTTAAACAAAATAAATAAAAATAAATAAATAGATGACATGGCTTCAGATGATAGACTGCAACATTTGTAGTAAACAGCTGCAGAACATGCAGTAAAGTACGTTTTGTATAGAATAGATTTGCACTTTCTGTTGTTCTACAATTTAAGACATATAGATTCAGTGATAAACTGATAAACTGTAGTACTAATTGAAAATAATGATCGCAGAGATCCTAATTCAGGGCTAGTTTGCTGATTAGAAATGAACAACTAAACCACACTTCAGACACCTGATATCAGCCTGGTCTCAGCTCACTTTTCAGTTAAAATTAAGTGGTTAAGATATAATCCAGCTCTTATTTAATGGGACAATGTACCTGATATTTAAACTGGATGTTATTAATCAAGCAAAGCTAAATATTAAATTCATTTTTAAATTTTGAATAGTAGAATGAACTGTTTTAATGAAGTGAAACAAACTGAGGAGTTTGACGTGTAATAGAAACCTACAGTTTTTCTCTTGGTTAACTGCTTAATTTCTAAATGTATCTTTCTTTGTAACTGTAGCAAACAAAATATTCATATAACAAACATTAGCGACTGATTCCAGACCATTAGAAAGGTTTATAGCTGAAGCCTTCAAGAGCTAATCAGTATCACATTTTGCAGAAAACATGTTAAAACTCTTGAATTCAGGGTTACTTTTCGTTTTTTAGATTACAAGTTATTTATATGTCTTCCTCTACAACATACATATTGTTTCCCGGGATCTACCAATATAGTTGGATTTTCCTGAGATAAAATGTGTGTGAAAGCTTGAATAGTTACAGCTTAGATGTAAACATTTCCATTGGATTGTCTTTTGGTAGCAGTTTCGCACTCTTTCCTATAGCTTAAAATGTTGAATGCACAGAAGCGGCTTTCACTAAATGTTGCTGTATAGCTAATGGCAGAAGAAGAAGTTCATTGCTGTTATACATTTAAACAGAATGTGTTTAAACATTAATCAATATTTAACACATACAAAGTTCTAAAGTTGAAATGATTGAAAAAAAGAAAGTCACTGTAAAGCTTCCTTATTATTATTATTTTTGCTTTTAGGTGCCTTTATTATACCATATACACTTTTCTTATTAATTGCTGGGATGCCTTTATTCTACATGGAATTGGCTCTGGGACAGTACAACAGGGAAGGTGCTGCTACTGTATGGAAAATCTGTCCGATATTCAAAGGTAAGATGAATGTAACAGTTCATTTTATTAACTGACATGCTTCGAGAAAGGTTTATGGACATTTCCATTTTGAAACCACATTTTCAAAGCAAAACATTACAAGATCAAGTACACATTAAATGCTTTCACAAAAATACTTACTCACACATTATTATATGTAGTTATTTTGATGTATTGTTTTTTTAAAATGGAGATTTAATTTGTTGCTGGGAAATGAACTGCTGAAACCAAGACAATTATATATCTGAGTATACGCAAAATAATTGTCTTACCTTTCAATGTGCCATGGAAGAATAAAGATAGCCTAATGAAAACCTCACTCGTTGAAAGTCCTGAATGAGCTTTACCGTGGGTCGAATGGTGGGGCAAGTTACCATTTTCACGTTCCTTCATCTTGCTGTACCTGTAGAAGAGTATGTAACATGGGTTTGGGTGGGGAAGGGGTGCAGAACATTATCTTGTTCAAAAGTTTTGCAAAGCTGGGACCTGATAAATATATTGTGATCATTCATCGTTCGAGTCACTGTCAGTTGATAGCTTGCACTGGAAATAGGTGGAGTCAAAGAAGAATGCTCGAGTCTCAAAACAGGGTGTGTGTAGACTACAGAACCTATGTGTGACTGAGCCAAGTTTGGAAATAAAGAATATAAGGAAAGATGATTATAGAATGCAAAAGTCATCAAAGAAAGAAGGAAGGAATGCAGGAAAAAGTGAGAGAATTGACATACCAGGTCGAGAAGGAATACTGGATGGCTAACAAAGAGGATAAGAGAGCAGTCACAACAAAGAACATAGGTTTGTATAGGTTCAAAGGTGCTTAGGTTAGTACTAGGGTAACTGCCGTTGTGGTCCATTTTAAGGGTAACCAATTATCCATTTATGTGCTTAAAGTTGACCTTTCCCACTGGATTTTAGATTCACCTAACCCTTTCTAAGATCTATATTCATGTATTGCTGCAGTGATAATTACTAGATTAAAACACAGATATTCAGAGGGGATGCATGTGTTAGGATAAAGCATTTAGGAGCTGCCTTTGTCCAGCAGTAGTAAAGGGAGAGTTCTGGGATAAATTTCTTATTTTCCCTCCATTGATCCAAACTTGAACGTGGTCAGGGATGAAATTTGTTTTATGTGGCAGGGAAGTCTGTTCCAGAGTAGCACTAGCCTCTGTGAGATATGTCTGTCTCTCCAGACCATTCTGTAAATTTTCCAGAAGAGGTTTAGGACCCTGAATCAAGTTTTTCTGATAGCATTTGTATTGCAGATGTGAAGTAAGTCCATCAGTAATGGGTCAGAAGAAGCCTGGCATACAAGACACGACTCATGTCTTAGCTGTTTGTAAGCAGCCTAGTATAGTGACAGGCTTTGAGACTGTCTATGTAAGATAGTGACAGGCTTTGAGACTGTCCATGTAAGATAGTGACAGGCTTTGAGACTGTCCATGTAAGACATATTGCTTAGGTTTTGCATACTGTTTGTAAAGTATCTCTACAGGCATTCCATCTGTTCATGTGTCTAGACAGATACATGCCAAAAGGGGCATTATACTCAATGATTGGCCTAATTAGGGCTGAGCAAAGGGGTACAGTGACATCCCTGGATATAGATGTAACCCCCTTGTTTATAAGCTGCACAATAGAGAAGGACTTCCATACCACAGTAGAAACATATTAGTCAAAGGTTAAGTCACTGTCCCATAAGTTCCCAAATCCTGAACTACTGTGTTGTCTGTTAGGTGTGTGTTGTCAATGTGATAGTTCCTCAACGGAGCTGAGTCTCCAGAGAAGATGGTAATGTGTTTTTTGGGATTTAGCTTTAGTCTATGAGTCTGACACCAGTTATTTGTTTGGGTCAAGCTTTCCTGTAGAATGGCTGAGTCTTTTGTGTATTGGCTCAATGCTCCTAACTTGCAGTCATCTGCAGACGTAGTTAGCCAGAACCTTTTGGTACTGACTTTTACTTCTCAGACATAGACACTGAACAGATGAGGTCCCAGCACCAAACCCTGAGGTGCTCCACTGGTGACTGCTTTTTTGTGGGGATAGCATCCCTATTTTGATCTCCTACATCCTATCTGTGAGTCAGTTGACAAATGAGCAAGTGATGAAGGGGTTTATTGCTACCAACCCAGATTCAGATCAGGATGCAGCCCAACCAACCTGATGTTTGCAGTGAGACAGCTTGTGGAGCAAAAGCTAGAGATGAGGAAAGAGTTGTGGAAGGCAATGCTGCGAGCATGGAAATTTCTGGATACCATGCAACAAAGTGCTATCAGGTTGATGCAATCCTGAGGAAAGACACCGTGAGGGTGTGAACAGTTAGAATATGAAATGCACTTAAACAGCAGACTAGATTGCCTTGTTTTTCCTCTTTTTGCTGTTAAGCAAATGTAATGTAGTAATTTGATTTGCATTCTTTTATTTATGCATTTATTTATTGGTCAATTTATTTAATTATTTATTTTGTTGTTTATGGACTTCTTGCCTGTAATTTGCCAGCACTGTTAAGTTCTAATGTTGCACTTCTGACGAGCAGTGGGAACAAGGGCAAATTATGAATATATTAGAGGTAGATTTTGATAATGTACAAGACTGATCAATAAAGAAGGGGCATATAAGTTGGACAACAACAAGATCAAAACTGTAAACATTAATTCTACTTCTGACCTTAATAATTTGATACCAATAGGTATGCATACTAATGACTAAACACCTGAATTAACTAAACATCCATTTATTTTTTAATATGAAGTTTTCTCAGATTAGGAAAAATGCTTTTGAATGCATTACTTACATGCATAAGATGCAAGTAGAAATGCATGAAAAATACACAGCAAGAAATTCATCAGATTAGTTTTTAAGAAGTGCTCTCCCCAGTTTAGAATTTTAAAATTAGTGGTCAAACGTACTGGCACTGCTTCCAGAGAAGAGACAGTTTTGTTAGTATAGTATTAAAATGCTCTAATTGCTTTTTCACAGACATTATCTCATTTAAATGAAGTATGTACAGTGAGCAGTTGCAGGACAGATTTTACCTGAAAGTGAAAGGCTGTTATATATTAGCTAATGTAATATTTGTGAATTAGTGATGTGTATCTACTTTACAACATGTCACTGTGACATTTTCTCATTTTATCCGTTCACCATGTTCAGCAGATGTTATATATCGTTTCTCGTCTCTTCATCTACTTTTTAGTTATAAGTGTTTAATGTTTGCTATCCAAGTTGGATGCTAGGCTCAAAATATCTGTTTCTGGAGGGTGATGCATGAAAACAGAAAAGAGAATATGGACCAATATATGATGAGATAAGCATTCGTATGCAGGGGAGCAATGAGCCAAGATGGACGCCTTTCACTACAACCCTCTAACATACCAAACATGGAACTCATATTCGAGCAATAAGAAAGAAATAATTCAGATTGTATTCGCTAACAAGCCAAACTTATTCCGAAAAATGACCAATTGGGTTAAGTTAACAAATTCTTCTAAAGGTTAAAAAAATCACGGTAATTCAGTCCTTAGTTAAATATATAAAATTTAGCAAGTAGCAGTTCAATCAAGCGATCTCATTTTAGATTGAACCCTGCTAGACTCTCTTCTTGCTGAACTTTTCATAGGTTCGTAGCTTCGTAGGTACCTACTAGGCTATAGATCTTTAGAAGCCTAGACTTGCATTCCCATGAAGCTTTTAGTCTTTGTGATTAAATACGAGCGACCCAGAGCTGGACAGAACATTTACATGTTACCTGAATCCATACAGGAGAAGGATGCTAAACCTGGGGTAAATTTGTGGTTTCCCATCCATTTGTCGGGATTACATTTTGAATAGAGTAAGAGAAGCGCTTTATGAGGGAAGGAGGACAAGGGTCCAAAGAATTGTCTCTGCCGTACAGATCTGTGCCTCCAACATGATCGCTTTATGTTGCAGAAGCAATCTCTTGAGTGGGTCTTTATTCCATCACTGGATTTGCTGATGTATAGTAGATCAAAGAGGATAGGGTCTGTTGAGGCATTGTACGAGAGGCAGAGATCCCAGTTCAGTAGCCAGTGTGATATTGAGAAGAGGAACAAGGCTTTGAGATGGTCAGTGTAAGTTTTATGATTTACTCCCTTGATTTTCTTGATGAGAACGTGTTGTAGTCATTCAAGTTGTGTTAAGTGTTTGGACAGGTACCTATCAAAGCAGCATTATACTCAATGATCGACCTAATAAGTGCTGAATACAGTAGAATAGTCATTTCTTTGGATATGGATGCTATACTCTTAATAATACTTTGCACAATGAAAACGGACTTTCTTACAATACTGGATAAAGGGCGCTCGAAGGGCAGTTCAGTGTCCACATAGGTTCCTAGGTCCGTAACTACCAAATCAATTTTCAATTGTGTGTTGTCAATGTGATAGCTACATGGGATTCCACGCTTGGCAAAGGAGACTATTTTATTTATATATATATATATATATATATATATATATATATATATATATATATATATATATATATATATTTTTTTTTTTTTGTATTTAGTTTTAGTCCATGGTTATGGCACCAGCTATTTGTTTAGGAAAGATCCCCTTGAAGGATCTTAGTTTCCTGTGCAGAGTTTATGATGGCACCAGTTTACAGTCATTGGCAAACTTCATCAGCCACAAATCCTTTACATTAGTGTTGCGCTCCAAGAAGTAAATGCCAAAGAGGAGTGGCCCAAGCACTGGACCCTGGGTGCACCACTAGTGACAGGGCTTTTGGAAGAGGTACAGACACTTACACTAATTCCCTGGGTTTTATGCGTGAGCTGATTTGCTATCCAGTGAGTTACATAGGGATTAACATTTAGCTGTGAGGGTTCATCAACAATATTTGAATGTGGGATGGTATGGAATGTCTTTGTCAGGCTAGATATGCAATGTCTACTGATTTTCCCTCATCTATTACTTCAGTAACCTTCTCAAAGAAGCTGACCAGGTTAAGCAGGCAGGATCTGCCCTTGACAAAACCAAACTAGCTTGGGTAAAGTGTTTGGAGGTTACCTATGTCCTTATTCATTATTTCCATAATGATTCACACCATAGCATTACACATGCAGTTGGGCAGGCCTATAGGTCTATAATTACCTGTATCCATTGATGACCCACCTCTATGCACTGAGATGACTGTTTCTTTCCTCCATTCATCTGACACAAAGCCTGTTTGCAGACTGATATTGAATAGCTTCTGTCAGGAGTCTGACAGGTCCTGTTTCAGGCTGATCAGTAGGCAGACTGGTGTGTTATCCGACTACACAGAAGCAGTGTTCTTGGCCTTGGAATGTTCTTTGTGGACTTGTCCTTGAGAGATTTGAGTGGGGGCATAGTTGTGGGTATGTAATCGGGGAATGTATGGGAAGAGAGGTTAAAGTTAGAGTTAAATTTATCTGCTAGTAGTCTAGCTATGTCTACAGGGCCGGAGTGTGTGACATCATTTTCTATTAGCTCTGCACATTGCTGGACATTGTTTCTGAGGTTTTTAACATGCTGACAGTTACATTTATTTTTGTGTGCAGTGTTTTTTTTTTGTATTTTTGGTTTTATTGTACAGCTATTTATATTTTGGTTTCACTACAGGGAGCTATTTTCAAAGTTTCCATTGTATTAGCTTTGGAGGGGGTCAAATGCATCTATGCAGCTATTCACGTGTGCATAGAATTTGCAGCAAATCAGATTGGAGTGGGATGTTGAATTCAGCCCAATCATCACTCAATTTTCAGAGATTAGCCTTTGTATAATTGCATAATCTCTGAACACTGAGGTATTTGAGGATGTTCTGGCTCCAGTCTTAGAGTGAATGTGACTGATTTAAGATTCGATTTACAGAGGGAGGAAGTTACAGCTGGTAGGAACAGAGCTGTCCCATAGTGGTTTGGGCTAAGTCTAGGCTTTCGTGTCTCCTAGCTGGGGTGTGGACTAACTGGTCCAGGAGTTAGTATTTATGAAATCCAGAAATCTATGACCATACTTGTTAAGGGATGTACAAGTCTCTCAGTTGATGGAGAGGTAGCTGAAGTCCCCTAGGACAGTGGCTCCCAAACTTTTTCAATTCTCAGCTTCCTTGATGAATCCAGGTTTTCCCAAGGCATCCCCCCATCAAATTCTAATAAGTATACTTTGTGAAATAATAATTTGTTTTTTAATTAAAACGGTTAGTTAGGAGACTATTGGATGGGATACTGTAAATTCACCAGGGGGTGGCACCTGTGTCTCTCATGGACAGAGGTAGTCTGTGCTGATCATAGACCATCTAACCAAGGTCATTTAGGGAACACAGGTATAACCTGGCCAGGCTTGTAAAGGCCCTAGGGCCATTAGCCTACTAACCTCCTATGAACCTATAGGATGCACAAGAAGCATGTCCACCCACGTCCATCCATATGCCACCCTCAATACAATTTATGCAACCTATTCCCACTCACAGGGATGTACTGAAATATTAAAGTCTGCCTTATTGAAATGCAGTACCAAAACATAATTTTTTTAAATTACATTCTATGTTGCAGTTTACTTTCCTCAGGTAATGAATGTATTTAATGTAAGTAGGTCTGACATTCCTTTACTCATGCTACTGGAAAATTCCCTGGTCCACCCTTTTACTCTAAGTATTTTGTAAACATTGTGTTACTATAATGTGCTGATACAATAGTATAAACTTAGCACTCTGCAGATGTTACTAATTACAAAGCTCATGTATTGGTAAGGGGAGGCTGCAAACCCTTAGTCCTCAAACTGGTAGTAAAATAGCTACTTCATACTGATAAGTACAGCTGGGTTATGGGAGATGCAGCCCCCCCCCCCCCCCCACACACACACACACACACCTACATTTTAATTTTAATAAGGTCAGAGTTGTGCAGCAAGCAACAGAGTAATTTAATGTTACCAACACATCAAAGGTCAGAGATGTGCAGCAAGCAACATAGTAAGCAACATGTGCCACTGCATTTTGCAGTGTAATCATTTGTGGCTTTGTGTATGTGATATGAGGATGCCAATATTTATTATAGTCATTTAGCTATAAATACCATATACAAGTAAAACATAGGGGTGTGCAAAATCTATAACTTCATAAAAGAGAAAATATGCACACAGCTCATTGAAAGAGCAGGCAGGAACAGTGCTTAAAATGTTTATCTGTAAATATCCTATTTGACCAGCAAGTTTTTCACTTACAAAGATGGTAAGAGACTTCAAGGTTCGCTAAGAGATGACTGCAGTAGACAGGGTCACTCGTTTATATGGGCGTTATCACTGAGGCATTTGCAAATAGTATGATTCATGTATGGTGAGGTTCTCATCACTTAATTAGGAAAATGTCACCCGCCTAACCCGTGGTTAAAATCTGACTCAAAGTCAACGGCGGCTCACTGACTCTTGTTTGCTCATTACCGTCATTTGAGATCCGAACTCTTAGAAGACTGAAAGTTTTACTCACCATACTTGCCATCATCCAACAGCCTTTCCATTTCCAGCAGCACCTCATCATTAAAATCATCCATGATTTCGTAACTTTAAAATCGGTCTCCCAAAAGTTTTTAAAAAAATTCTTATTTCCCAAAGTATCCCAAGAAGATACTTATAATCTCTACTGCAGTCATTTAAAGCTGGGAGTGGACCTTAGCATTTGCCTCCTGAAACTATATACTGAAGACAATGCAAAAAGAACAATTTTTTGTCTGCATCTACTATTCCTCGAGTGATGCCAACCCCCTTTCAAGAATCCAGCAGCTTCCACAATAAACAAGACAACTCCCCACTTATAAAAATGCATAAAATTACAGTTTTCTAATGCATTGGGGATTCCTCAGTCCCTCTCCCAAATTAAGAACATCTGTAATAAGTAACTTCATAGTAAAAGGCTGAGGAAGTGGCCAATCTACTCTAAGAAGGAAAAGGTGAGCAAGAAAAGGCCGTGCAGTGTTATCTGACTAGGCAAACATTCATTTCAGAGGCCTTAGAATACATTGTTTGATTTGGCAGATACAATGCTTTAAAGGACCTAAAGATAATCTGACTAAATATGGAAAGTAATGCAGGGTTTGGTAATGAATTCTGATAACACCTAGAAGGTAAAATCTTAGGCTTGGCAAAGTAGAAGTTGAGACAGAAGTGTTATAGACTTAACCTTTAGCACGGCCACAAAATAAACCACAAACTAATAAGCTTAGTAACTATGCTTGTTAGTTTGTGGTTTATTTTGCGGCTGCTAAGCTTATTAGTTCGCGCCGCCCCTATGAGGAAGCCACAGCTCCCTAGGGTGCCGCGGCACACACTTGGGAACCCCTGCCCTAGGAGAATGGTGTTTGGCATAATGCATAGCGACTCCATAATAGTCAGATAGGAACTATGGGCCAAAGGGAATATAGAGGGGGTCATATTGTTAGCTGTGATGTGATAAAGGTTTTGTTAATGGTAATTTGGATGTGGAGGTGTTCCATGTCATTATCCTGTCTAATGAGCCTGGAGGTGAAACTTTGTTTATGAATGCAGAGACAGTTCTGGCTCCCTATTGAAAGTCGACACCTGAAATGTCAAGTGCCGACAAGCTGAAAATAAAAAAACCCAGAAAACACAGGACAAGAGTAAATTTCCTTTAAACTTCTTTTTACAGGTGGACAAGTCCCCTCTGCACCCCTGTGTGGGGGGCAAGTCCTCCCCGAACTTATATATACCAACTCTGAGATCACCATTCCTCAGAGAAAAGGGAATATTCTGAGAGATGGCATTTCAGACTTGGCATATGTAAGTCCGATCTTTCAGCCATTCAGTCTCCATATTTCAGGACTTGCTGTAGTGGGTCCCAAATTTCAAATGGTTACTAACACTTCCACCTTTATTGCCTTTATCTGGTGTAGTGAACCTGAACATGTGATAGCTGTTGAAATGTTGCACTGATGGGATTCACTCAATGACCTAGATCCCAGTCTCTGTGATGATAGATATTTTGACGCATTCCAGGGTAGGAAGTGTAATTTTTTTTATTTTATTTTGTTGTTCCTAGCATTGAGTAGCAATACCACTATGTTATTCAGATTTTGTTTTGTTAAACTGGAAGCTTTTGAAGACTGACATTGCCTAAGAAAGGCATTCTGAGAGTGGACAAGATTTTAGCCAATATATGAAAGCCTTGTGGAAATAGGTGTAGGCCATCCTTGGTAAAGCAGCTAAGTCTGTCTACAATTTCTTACAATGCTGATATGTATATTGGGTATCCCTCCAAGGCTGATGTATATTGGGTACTCCACTCAATTACACTAGAAGTCCATCATCTTTTGTTTGTATTTCTGCATCATTTTTGGTGTTGGTAGAATGCTTCTCAAGGCTAGCTTAATACCTGCCTCAGACACATATTCTGAGAGCTCCATCATATCTTTTATAATATAGTCCTGGGAGGTAAGTCTGAAGTCCTTTATACCAATATATACTATGACTGTGTTATGGTGCAGAGATAAAAGTGCATGTGTGATGTGCTGAATCCTGACACCTGACCCTCTCCTTACTTAGCCTAGTGAGGGGTGCATTAGTGTGTCTCACTATGGAGTCACCTATGACTAGGATGTTGGATTTTGTGGAGGTGTTTCCTTATGAGTTCTTGATCCGAAACGCTGACAGCCTTAGACACGTTTCAAAAAAGACAAGTGTTTTAAACTTTATAATATACATAATTACCATTTTTAATAAACAGTGTGTTTATAGTCTTGAATAATTGTTTACAGGGCCAAATACTTTTCATTGCACAAGTTTAAATGAAGAAGTTTTTATTTAGGTAGACTAAATGAAAATACTGTGCAGCAGTGCCATCCCACTTCCTGTTTTTATAGTTCCCTGAGATGTGCCTGTATTCTAAGATGTCCATTTCTCACAGTTTTACCAATGCAGTATACTTTGCAGGCACATGTAATACAATCAATAAAGAAGAATGTTTAAAAAGCCTGTTATTCTATAAATTTGCAAACATTAATCTTTAATAAATTAAAACAAGCATACATTAAACTTATCATACCCCTTGTCAAACTGCCTACACAGCTTTCAACACTTAACAAGCACATTTAAAACACTAATTGTTTGATACTTCTTAACTTTAAATTAATTTTAATGATAAAGGTTTCACTCAGACCGTGTGTTTGTGTAGCACTTAACCTAATTTGTTAAAATACTTATTTGTTCTCTAACATGATTGTGCTAGTTACATTATCCTTTACAAAACTAAACAATGACAAAAGTAAATAAATAAATAAATAAATAAATAAATAAAAACATATTCAAGTGTACACAAACATGCATATCGGCTGGATTCAGCAAACTTCCATGCAGGAATAGCTTATTCCTGCACGGAAGGGACCGTTCCCATGCAGCATGGCAGCGCGCCATGCATATGTATGAAGGCACTCTGCCGTGCTCTAAAACCGACACAGTTCTGTGTGCGAGCACAGAGGGTGTGTCCATGCATGGACACTAAATATGCCCCCTGCACTCAGAAAGTGCCGTATGGCACTTCCGAAGCTGTCCTGTTATAATATTAGAGCTTAGTTCTAATATTATGCCAGTATTTCAGTGTCCACGAACAGTAAGTAACAGTGTATGTCCTAACATATATGAACTGAAATATCACAATACCAGAACTCAGTTGCTTCTCATTAGTTACTGACCTCAGTCCCCACATCATCCCACTGATGTCTCATGCATACATAACAGTTATAGGGACCAGACCAAAGATACTGGCCACAAAGCTGGCCATCCTATGAATATGTGGACATAAAACAACAGTAGGGAAACTACGCTGAACTACCGATCAATGTCCAGACTACACTCAGACTGACATAACACTACCCAGGTCCAGCTCTGGGACTGTACACATGCAGTAGCAAATATAACAGGCAGTACAGGGATGCAATACTAGTGGAACACAGGCACTGGTGTGAAAGTGCATATCCCCAAACAAGTGCACCACAGCCAGAGCAACATACCAGTAAGCAAACTGAACACAACAGTATAATACTGTGTGAGCAACCACATACAGTTTTCTACTCACACATTACCCCTACATATACTGCCCCAATCCACAGTGTATTGGGAATCCGGAGGTGTTACATGACATTTCACAGTCAGCCCCTACAGGCATACGGACCTGATAGACCACCAGCGGCTGTAGCAGCATGCAGAGTCAGATAGGTAAAGGATGTATGGCACTCACAGCTGCTACTCTCCCTACCCAGCCTAAAACACATAAACATACAACACTGCTACACAACCTTGGCACTCTGTTCACAATGGCCAGACAGACATACTGTCATATGTGCAGATTTCCACAGAATTACCAGGGTGTGGACGCATAACCCTGGCCACCACTGCATATCATGGCCAGGAGTCTGCCAAGTCATTGTTATGCTAACTGGTGTGCATTTGGTAATTAAAGATATACTATACCTCTGCACCTCGTAGTGCAGGGCATCTGGAAAACACATGGCATATGTATGGTACAAGGGGCTGGAAAGAGGGGACATGTCACACATAATGGTGTTACAAATTGAGACAGTAGATGCTGTTACATGTGTTGTTGTAACATCACATCCCTGAAGGAAATGGAACACCAATGGATGACAGCACGCACTGACTACAATCCTTACATTATCCTACCAACCCCACAAAAACAGATGTTGGTCGAGGAACAGACCAAGCATAATAGGCAAACATCTGGCCAGTCTGTGGACAACATGCCAGTTGAGAGCTATGTCAGAGGCATATTACTGTCAGATGTCAAGTCACTCAGTAAATGCATGTCCAAGCAAACCCTGTCAATGTAGCAACCCCCTATGTGTATAACAAAGCTAATGACATACAAGCTGTACCAAACTCTGGAGCTTTTTCCCCCATTTTGCTGGGCTGTCTCCACATGTCCTGTCCTGTGAGGTATTTCCACCTACTGTCTGTGAAGCTGTAGCCCCCACACCTCTGTAATGTCCCCCGCACAGGCCACATAAATGGGCAAGGCCCACATGAAGGGCATCCCATATGGTGGAACTAGCAGCTGTGTCCAGGCCCACAACACAATACTATGTGGGCACCTACATAGCTGCATGGCCTCAGCAATACCCAACAGGATAACATCAACCCCGTCAAGGTAGGATGAATGTTTGTGGTGGACAGCAGCAATACACAAACCACAGATGCGGTCCCTAGATTGGCTGTACAGGCCAAATCAGGAGCACGCACCAACCTGGCATCAACTCAGCCTTTGTCTGAGCAAGCATATAAGGTCACAGGTGGAGTACTGTAAGGCTAACTATGAGTACAAATTGGACACATCCACCAAGGCCAATCACAAGGCCATCTTCACATATGTCTGCAATCTCTGAGGCCACATACCAGCCCACCCTGTAATGGTGGCCAATCAGGCCACATATACACACAACATAGCTATAGGCAACCCACTGCAGATAGGTTTAGGGCAAACATCACCCCCTGGCTCAGCAGCACTATAGCTGGATATGCACAGCATCCACACCCCTGCCCTCATCTCCAGTGAGCAGGTACATATTGCCTACTGAAAAGCAACAAATGTAGGTATCCAGGGCACCTGATAACATCCCTGTCTGCATCCTACATAAACGCAGGCATGTGTACCCAGCAACATTACACACTGTAGTCACAACAAGGCTTGGCACCATCCACACCTCATCCACATGGAAGATGGCCAATGTCATCCCTTGACACAGACATGAATGAGGAGTACAGAGTAGGAAATTAAGTAGCCCTCATTGGGGAGAATATGACACTTCAGGGCCAGCAGTGCAATGCAAGCAGATACAGCGCTGATATGGTACAGGGGTATGGTGTGGTTGTGAGTGGTGGCTACTGGTATTCAGTGTAGATGTGCAGGTTCTGTACATATGGTTGCCAAATGTATGAGGTCCTGTGATGTGTCTCCCTTGTAATGTCTCCCAGGTGCAATGTCGCATCAGCAAAGGTCAACATTCTCAGTGGCTCAGACAAATATAATCATAGAAGCCATACTACACAGCCATGCCATAATATTTGGCTGGAGCCAGCAACATCTGCAGGAGAGGACTGGCCTGTGGGATAACCTTGTCCACAGGGTAAATGATGTTGGCCTGCATGCATCTACATACCAGCAAATCTGGCATTGTGAAAGTGACCTCATACACCATGCCTGGCAAAGGGCTGCTGCAGTAGCCAGGGACCACACAGCCACAGGAGTGGGCCTTGCAGCCCCCCTGGCACCCACCAGGGAGCTCCATGGGTACCCTGGGGCACCCATCACCATACAACATCAGAGTACAGACCCCCACATACTGGAGGTGGTTGGCACCCAGACAATGGATGAGGTGTTTGCAGGTAAGGCTCCATTGTAGATTACTAGACTAGTGTAGCAGACATACTTGTATCTACGTACATGTGTCAGGTCAGATTGCAGTTGTGGATGGGTTTTTTAATGCACAGATATGCACATCTATGTTGAAGGACAGCAAATTGTGTAGAATTGGGGGTTATACTGTACATGTGCACACATGCTGCATCCATCCTTTATCAATGCCACTTCTGGGTCTGCTGACCATACACCCCTCACAAAACTACCCAGGTCCCTTCTGTCTACATGTGGGATGGCAGCCTGAACCTGGTGAGTATGCAATTGTACTGTTGTGGTTTGGCAGTACCCCAGGCATGTGAAGGCCATGCAGTGTACCAAGCACACAACTATCACTCATAGCCATATTGATTTATGTGCATGTTCACCTGTGTTGGGGTCAACTGCATTGCATCACAGTGGTAACCACAGGGGCCTATCTGATGAGAATGTATCATCACTGTAGCATAACACATGGCCTGGCAGTGCAAGACTTCTGGACAGAGAGCAACACAATGGTTGGACAAATTGCCTAAGGTAGGGACATGTGTGAAACATTACTGTCATATAGTAGATATAAACAGTGTACACACCCCAGTTAAGATGCTAGGTATTTGTGATGTCTATACAAAGTGAGACCACAATATGTCAGTACTCATCTTTTCCAAACTGAAATGTGACCTATGACATGAACAATTCCCTGTACAAACAATCAATCTGTTGACCACCAAATATGGAGTATACAAACCCCACAATATGCTGTATGCATATGTGTGCACACCCTTCAAATAATATGTCATTGTAGCATCTTGTGATTTACTGACAGCATACAGTCTGCTTGGGTACACACCAGCCATCAAGTAAAGGTACTCTGACTAACACCAAATGACAGTCTGCTGTCCAAGTGGGATAACCATGACATATTCTCAGTTGCCTGAAACAGCAACAGCCATGGCTTACAGGCAGTGTACAAAGCAGCAAAGGGATCTCATATTTGAAAAATATCAGTCAAGAGTAGGGTGCAACAACATTACCACAGCAGTGCATACAAAATGGAACTCAGTGGAGACAGTTGTCAAAAGGTGGAGTGAATATGGAACAATAGTGCTGTTGACAAGAACCTGATGTCCCTCCAAAAATGATGACAACACATGTCAAGACCTGGCCAGGGAAGTTGCCAGGGGGCATGCAGCAACACTGAGGGAGTTGCTAGTACTGGTATTAATGTACTACCTGTGAGATCACTCTCCCATATGCTGCATATGTCTGGCCTATGGGGTAGGGTCAGAAGATGGAAGCTTTCCCACATACCAAAAACAGCCAGGGGTGGATACAAATTGCACTGCAGCACATCATGTCTCCCAAAGGCAGGTGTGAAAATGTGTTATGGTGTAATGAGACTAGGGATCAACCTCACAGCCATAATACCAAAAGGTATGTGGGGTCCACAAGCAACACCTCTCATAACCTGAACACCAACATCCCCATGGTGAATCACACTGATGGCAGAGGCCTGCTGTGGAGCTGCTGTTCCACAGACAGAACAGGGCCTGTAGTCACGGTGGTGGGAACTCTGAACATTTCCCAATAACACCCACTTCTGCACAAAATTCATCAGGCGTCTGCAAGAATGCTGAGGATGAGGAGGTGTGTCAGCCTTCAACATGACAAAGAATTGCAGCATACAGCCAAAGCTACCTAAGAATGGCTCCACTTGAACACAAACATGGGTATGGATTGGTCCAGCCAGAGCCTAGACCTACACCAAATAGAAAACTACAGTGTGACTTGATGAGGTCTGTGCACATGAGCTGCCCTTTTATTCTGACAGAGTTGGGTGACCTTCGCATGGAAGAGTGGCCAAATAATGCCAAGTCAGGATGTGCCATGCTGATAGACACCTTCACAAGAAGAGTGAATGCTGTAAGCCACTTACAAGGTGCTTCAACAAATTATCATTTTAAGAGTGTGCACATGTATGCAATCAACATATTGTACATATTGCATTCATCATATTTTACACGTATCACATATGTTGGTTTATCAATTGGATTGCACAGGTCATATGTCACATGGAAGTTAGGTGACATATTTGAATGCATTATCGTGGTTTCATCCTCTATATTACAAGAACATGGCATGTTAACAGGGTTGTGTGCACTTATCACATCCAATGTAAGCTTACAAGGCTGGTAAGTGTAACGGGATTGTGTGACCATACATTCACTGCTTGTTTGCAGATCTGACACTCACATGTATGTCATTAATCAGTGATGTCACTCCTCAGATCATCCCACGTATGTCACAGAGAAACACAGGGGTTATGAGAAATAAAGCAGACATATGAGCCAGACCACTACACATCCTGTGAGGATATGTACAGTTGTGAGGTATGTTCTGTAGTACTTGCCGACAGATTCAGTGCCAACCTATCCCAGAGCTCTATATTGTCAGTTACATGTTGTACAACTGGCTGCAATGCATGATGTTGACAGCCATGTGTCATGCATATCACCATGTGGGTAATGTGTGATCTGTATAACAGATTTGTGCCACCTCACCTGTAAGTGTGTGTGTGTGTGTGTGTGTGTGTGTGTGTGTGTGTGTATATACCAACCAACATCAAAGTGCAGGTATTAGTGTACATAGGTTGTCTTCCTCTCACAGGTGGCGATGGGGTCTGGGTCCCCCCCCCTTTTGAAACAATGTTAATATCTCTGCAGACTCTGCCAATGATGATAGGAATACTGAGGTACAGGTGGGGTTGTCAGGGGCTGAATCTGTTCCATTAGTTGACATCCCAATCTTGTGCACACCATCACTGCACACAGTGACAATGCCCACACATACCCTGTCACCAGTGGCCACAGATGATGGAGAATTGGCAGGTGGTGGCATTGAACAGGCTAATGTGGTGAATATGGCAGGTGTGAGTGTAGATACTGACCATAGCCAGAGTGCAGGCAAGGTCCCACACAGGCGGATGGACAGGGGTGCTTGCAGGAGAAATGCTGCTCATCGGGCCACTGTTGCAAGTGCCACAGAAGGAGTCATCAGATGCATGTTCCAGGATATCATTGATGCACAGGCACATAGTGAACACCACAACACACAAATACTCAGGGTGGTGGATGCAACTCTCCCTGATGTACATGTTGACATACATGACCTTGTTGGGTCCACACGTCAAAATACTGAGATGTGGATCCAACCACAAACTAATCACCTTGGGAATCCACATCCCTCCCACCCATCCTTGCAAAGTTAATCACTATGACAAACACCTCCAAAACTAACCTTGGGCTCCTTAAAACAGAGGTGGCTAAGTTCATGGCACCCATGCAAATGGAGAATAGTTGCATGACCACCAGATCATACACCAATGCACTGTATGAAGACATACACATATGCATGGATCCTGCCGTGACAAATAGAACCAAGATGTTGTCCTCCAAAACAGGAAGCCAATGTGGTGGTCCCCTGCCATACACAAACTTGACAATGGAACAAATAAACTGATGTGAAAAAAGGTGAAGTCCCAAGACTGGAACAACTCCCTTATCGGCATCAACAAAAAGTTGAGCTCACTCATCAAATCCACTAAAGCTAGCTATGAAAACAGAATTGCAGTGGATAGGAAAGACAAACACAAGGCCGTCAATAGTTATGTGGATAATCTCCATGCCAATACCCAGATGTGCTCTGAGCTACTGCACAATGGTATCTCCTATACCGAGCCAACAGATATTGCCAATATACTGTCCGACAGATTCAGTGCCAGTCTGACCCCTCTCACCCTCCCCCCAAAGGACCAATTACAATACCAGTAGATTGACAGACACCCAGTATTACTGCTGCACAGGTTAAAATAGTAGTGTACAAGGCCAGGAATACATCTTCTATGGGACCTATGAATATCCCTGGCTGTGTTGTACATGAACTACAGAATGACCTGGCACCACACCTGTGTGCCCTGTTCAGTCACAGCCTCACCTTAAGCTTTTTCCCTACCAAGTGGCTCACTGCTACAATCATCCCTCTCTACAAAGTAGGAGTGACTACAGACCCTGGGAACTATCACTCCATTAGCCAGATGAGTCTGATATGCAAAGCTATGGAACACATCATCATGGACCTACTAAACAAGGATATAGGGGATCTCCAAAGTCTGGATCCCACACAGTTTGGCTTTGTGGAGGGTAGATCATGCCTGCTCAACCTGGTCAACCTCTCTGAGTCAGTCACCAGAGCTATGGATGATGTCAAGGTGGTCATACAGCCTACCTTGATCTGGCCAAGGCCTTTGATACCATTCCCCACTCTGGAATCATAGAAAACCCACTAAGGTAGGCATCAACCCCTATATCAATAGGTGGGTTGCAAACTGGCTCACAGATAGACCCATGGTGTGAAAGTAGCTGACTCCAAGTCAGAGTGACGACTAGTCATGAGTGGGGTCCCACAGTGTTTGGTCCCGGGTCCCCTCCTGCTTGGTATCTGCTTCTCTGAAGTGCAGGCCATTACAAGGGTACTCTGATTGACAAAGTCTGCAGATGATTGCATGTTGGGAGCTATTATTAACTACCCAAGTGATGTTGACATCCAGCAGAAAGGCCTCACTGAGACCAACGTATGCTGTCAGAAGCATGACCTGAAGCTCAATGGCCAAATATGTGCCAGCATGGCCTTTGGGCACAACTCAGTTCCCATAAATCACTACATCAATGGTAGTCCACTGAACACAGAAGGTATTATAAGAGTTCTGTAAACACAGGTTGACAGCAACCTCTCTTTGGACCACCACATTGCCGCTGTGGGGAGAGAGTGCTTCTATGTGGAACATCTGATTACTAATGGTCTTGCATCCAGGAAGTAGGGGGTTATTGTTTCCCCTACCCTTCCCTCATTAGGCCAGTCATTGGGTACAATGCCCCATTTGGCATGTGCCTCAATGGACACCTGCAACAACTGCAGAGGCCGCAAGCATATCTCACAAAGATGATCCTAGGTCTGAAACAGTTGTCCTATATGGACAGACTCAAAACACTGCAACTATTCTCTGTCTCATCTCTCCTCCTTAGAGCCAATCTCTGCTTGCCCTACAAAGCCATGTCTGACCCAGCTCTGTTAGAAATGCTACATCCAAGGATATCTCAATCACTCCACATCACATGCACCAGAGACCTCAACCTCATTATACAATCAACAGGACATGCCAGAGGGACGGGTACATAACCCAGACACTGCCCATGCTATGGACTAGACATCCCATACATGTCAAACAGAGAAGCTCACTGGCCCTCTTCAAGAGAAATCTTGCTGAGTGGATGGGAAATAGAGAATTCACCCCGGGGATCACTGCAGTGGCTCTACTCCAAAGAGACACTGGGAAATAATGTTAGGTGGCACACTGACAGGGTAATCCTCTGGCTAGGCTTGTAAAGACTCCAGGGTCATTAGCCTAGTACACAGCTATGAACCTAAACATTTGGATATTCCATAGACATTTGTACAGAGGACTGGAATGGCCTGCACAATGGTTTAACATGCTACATGTGAGGCAGGTGCTATTACCACGCTATATAAGGTAATGCCATCGGGAGGTGGTAAACAGGCATGGATGGTACAACAATCAAAATGCTATCAGCCAAACAGGATATGATCTTTGGCCAAAGGGACACACACATGCACACACTTGCCAGTACAGAGAATAGAACCTCTGCCTGTTTAGTTAATTCTATTACAGTGTTACACAGTTATCAGACGCACCACAGCGCTTAAACAAGCTCTCCTCCTCCCTTCAGCAGGCCTAGTAAAGTAGGGTGATGGGACAATTACAGGGTGGTACACAAATCAAAATGATATAACCCACACAGTACATGCTTCTCACACACACGCCAGTATTGGAATTAGACCTCATGCCTATGTAGTTATGTCTACTATAGTGTTTCGCAGTAACTGCATTCTCTACAAAGCTTACTGAACTTTCACATGGCCAAAACTGCTGATAACTGCACAGCTGAGGTAATGTTTTACAGGTGGCAGTAAGGCTGCCTTCCGTTCCACCCTTACATCATGCTAGTTCTTTCTGTCTTGCACTTCAAATGGCATTATGGCTTGGCACTTCACCAGGTTAATGTATCAATAAGTGTGGCACAGCTGAGAGCTGTCAGCAATACTCATTCATCACAGAAGTAGCCACAGTACTTCTAGTTATGTCCACCTCTCCTGGCATGATTGCAGGGCAGTTTTCTGTGCTGTCACCCATTATCCTGGTGCACTTGTCTATTCTGAGGCACTGTTGCAACTACCTCATGTACACAGCCAACCCTCCCCTCTAAACTCCAAACATTCAGACCTGTGGGAGTTACCCGTATATCACCCAATGTGGACATATGCACTCTCCAGCAAAGACTGGACTAGCAGGTCAAGAGGATAAGATCAACACCTGCACCACACCATGTGGAACACATAGCTCACCATGACACCCACTTTGACAGCCATGACATACAGTGAAAAGCCACACACCCACCTTCACAGAGGCACTCAGTGGGCATTTACCCAAACAGCACAGACCATCAAGACAGACACCCACTCAGACACCACGACATGGCACATGCCAAGGGACACATATTTAACCTACACAGTGTGCCTCTCAACCTAAGCTCCTAAGGCTAACCACCTTGCACAATACAGTGCTCATGGGTAACTGACTACTGAGGCAAGCACATATCCCACTCACTAAGTTGAATATGGAGCAGGTAACAGCCAAATATCTATCACATGCCAGCATCCATCACATGACACAGCCAGTCATGGCACTTTACAACAACTACGAATATCACTGTGTATCCATGTGGGTGTGAATGACCTGGGACACACCTCCCTGGACTACATGACAGGAGACATGGTTGAACTCTCTGATTATGTGGTCCAGGCAGGTGTGAATGTAGACCTGAGCAGTATACCGCCATCACCCAGAATGATGCTGCGGTACTATGAAGAGATGATTGACTGCAACATTGGCTTACATGTTTTGTGTCATTCTCAGCGGATCCAATATTTCTCTGCTTGGGATGACATGATTGACAGAACTCAATCCCCCGGATTCACAAAGCTCTGTGTTAGAATAGTGTTACTCAGACACGGAGTGGTTTGTGTCCGTGTAGAGCAGCCGTGTGCCTTGAATATAAACGAAGGCACACTGCTGAGCTGTTACACCGACATGGATCTGTGTACAAGCACAGGGAGGTGTGTCTGAGAGCAAAGCTCTCACAATATGCATGCCCCAGCATGCAAGTCAACAGCAGTGAGAGTGTGTGTCCACGGACACTACTGTTAGTGTCGTGGATAAAAAAAAAAAAAAAAAAAAAGTAAAACAGTAAAGCACACACAATACATTCCCAAGTATGTAAGAGCAATATTTAAAATCTGTCCCTATTTGTTCCCCCATCATTATATGCTTTCCCCAGAATATGTGTAAGTACAAGATAATGCAAAGCCCCTGTCATGTTATCAGTGTTCACACAGCCCCCCACACAGATAATGGTGCAGAAAGCAATGTCCATACCCCCAGTAAAATAATCAAAACACATTTCTTTTTCATTTTATTCCCCCTCTGCAATAAAGTTTAAAGTGTAGCAACAAAATAAACAGCCACTGCCGGTCTTCAACCCAGAAACCCATACACCATAATCAAAATACTTAACCACAAAGCCATTTGAGATGTAGAGCAGTCTGATGTTTTTCCTAACATATCATGCACTCTGGTTATTAACCATTAATGGAAAATAAATGTCAGTCCAAGGTCTTGGATCCAGGAGTATGTACACCATAGTCAAAGCAATTAACCAGTAAGCCATGCAAACTGTTA
>NC_056742.1:445689779-445692279 GCF_019279795.1 Protopterus annectens
GGATTCTGGCTCCCGACAGGCAGCTAATAGTAACCTTCTGCTTGTCCAGTCTAGTGAGTGGGACGTCAGTGTGCCTGACTATAGAGTCACCTATTACTAGTGTGTTAGTTATGTTATTTCGCCTTAAGGGCTGTGATTGTGTGGCACACTGATTTTGTGTTTTATGTGTTGTCTGGTTTGTGACGGGTAGTGCAGGTTGTTTGGGTGTCTGCTTTGGAGGTCTCTGATGCTTTTGCAAGTATTTATTTAGAGCCTCCGAGTATGATTTTTTGTATTTATGTGTATTTTTTGCCAGTGCTGTTTTAGTAGGTCTGTGTGTGGCTGGAGTTGTGGTGCAAGTGTTAACCTTCTCCTCTTGACTGTCTGTTCCAGTCTTGGGAGGAGACAGCTTAGCTTCCAGTTTGACTGTATAATTGCATCTCTCACATATGTTAGTGTTTTGTTTTAGGAGGAGAGGGTTGTCTGTGTACATGAGGTAGTTGTAACATTGCCTCAGGATACCCAGATTCACCAGCTAGACTGGAGAGTGTACCTGAAGTTGCCCTTTCATCATGCCTGAATAGTAGGGTGAGCTGCTTAGTCGCTTGGTTGGTGAGGGGTGAATAAAGAGCCTTGCCCTGCTGGGCAATCAGTGTCAGGGTATATTCGTGCTTGCTATTAGGTCTGAGCAAGTGCTGTGCTGTAAGATGCTTTTTGAGTGCTTAGGTTGAGAGTTAGGCTAGTTTCAAGGGAAAAACTGAAGAGGAGACTTAGTGGAGCCAGGAATAATTTAACCGTAGCTAACCAGCACTGCCAAAACTGTGCAAACATGGTTTTTATAGTAGGGAAATGAAAAAGATAGAAATTATCCCAAAATTGCCAATAAACTACTAACTTCTGGGCTGGAACCACTCCTCCAGGGACAGATAGGTTGCTCAAAGCTCCCCTCTCTCACAGGTGAATAGAGAAACTTCCTTCTATCCAAGTAAGGTATGCTCAACTCAGAAACTAGTATCACAGCCCTGAATTCAGCACTAGCCTGAAACCTGGACTATACTAACTTAGAAAGGTGGGAAACAAGGAATTTTTTTTTTGCTTGTTTGTTTTTTGAAAGATAAGGCAAAAACAGTAAAAAATACACTTAAAACAGCTTTAAATTACTACAAACAATCAGAAAAGGCTATCACAGTTAGTGTGTATCCTACAACAGTTAAACAAATTATTTAAACAACTTTTTAAAAGTGCAGGCAGTCAAATAAGTACAATGTGTGAAAAAACAAGCTTTTAAATCAGAATAAATGCTGGAAAATCTGCGTTTAGGCAGAAAACAGTTAAGTACAGCAAGAAAGTACAGAAAACTGATACTTAATCACTCCAAAGTCTCTCTCCTAAGCTAGAAGGCTTGTATCAGTTTAAGGATTTCTAGTGCTACCCAGTAGGTTAGTTACAGGAAAGATGGAAAACAAGTGCAGATGTGGTCTTTTAAACCAGAAAGTTGAAAGAGATGGACAAACTGTCCAAATGGTCAATAAACTACAATTTCTGGGCCAAGAACCTCTCCTCTCGTTGTAGATGAGTTACCTAGTGCTTACCACTCCCACTGATAAGCTAGAAGGCTTTCCCCCAACACGGAAAGGGTTGCGGGGCTCAAAAGCTTACCAACAGTCCTGGAATACAGCAAATCTGTACCTGGACTAGACTAGTTAAAGGAAAGGTGGGGAACAAGTACAAATGTAGGCTTTTAAGCCAGCAAGTTGAAAGAGATGGAAAACTGCCCAAATGGCCAAATAAACTACAATTTCCGGGCCAAATCTCACTCTTCCCATGGAGGATAGGCTACATAGTGCTTACCACTCCCACTGCTAAGCTAGAAGACTTTCCTCCAACACAGAAAGGCTTAGGGGCCCAGAAGCATACTAACAATTCTGGATACAGCAACTCTGTAACCGGACTAGGCTAGTTATAGGAATGGCGGGAAACAGGCACAAGTGCAGCTTTCAAACCAGAAAGTTGAAAGAGATGGAAAAAACTGCTCAAACAGCTAATAGTTACAATTTCTGGGCCAGGGACCACTCCTCTTGTGGTAGATAGCCTACCTGATTCGTACCACTCCCACTGATAAGCTAGAAGGCTTCCCTCCAACACGGAAAGGCTTGGGGGGCTCAGAAGCCTACAAAGAGTCCTGGATACAGCAAATCTGTACCTGGACTAGACTAGTAACAGGAAAGGCAGGAAACAAGTGCAAACACAGGCTTTTAAATCAGAAGGTTGAAAGAGATGGAAAAGCTTCCCAAATGGCCAATAAAATATAATTTCTGGGCCAGAAACCCCTCCTCCTGTGGTAAATAGGTTACCTAGTGCTTACCACTCCCACTGATAAGCTAGAAGGCTTCTCTCCAACACAGAAGGGCTTGGGAGGCTCAGAATATTACCAACAGTCCTGGATACATCAAATCTGTACCTGGATTACACTAGTTATAGGAAAGGCGGGGACCAAACGCAAAACGGGCTTTTAACCAGA
>NC_056742.1:445697279-445814779 GCF_019279795.1 Protopterus annectens
CATCCCCTTTGGGTAAAACTCTGTGCCCATGAACTAGCACATAGCTGCTAGTACACTTAACACTGAAAGTGTGATAAGAGACCTAGGTACACAGGTGGATAGAAGTCTCTCCTTTGATAACCACATTGCCACAAGACTCAGGAAATCCTTCTATGTGGCACATCACATCACAACAGGTGTCTCATCCAGAAAAAAGGAGATTTCCTCCCTATGCCAATTTAAAACTAAACTCAAACAACATCTTGCACTAAACTGGCTTTGTCACTGCAACAATCCTGGCTAACTCTCATCAGGAATGTGAATAATCTGTTAATCAAACTACTATTTTTAATTTTCCCCTGACTGTTACCAGGGGTAACTCGAACTAGTGAACTTGTCTATTCATGTCTGCTTATGTATTCTTTGTAAATACCATATCTGTAATATGTCTTCTTTGTAGTTTTTGTATTTGTCTACCTTGGAGCTTTTCTCCCCTGGCCTCCGCTGAAAATGGACATGAATCCATTCGGACTATCCCAGTCAACAAACGTCAAATAAAAAATAAAATAAAATTGTTCCTCTCTTCTCATCCCTCATTAGACCTGTTATACAGTACAATGGCCTGCTTGGTATGTACTTCACAAGACATCTACTTCAACTGGAAAGCCCACAGAATTACCTCACAAAGAGGATCACTGGCCTCAAACAGATGTCCTACACAAAATGTCACAAAACACACCAGCTTTAATACATTGCATATCACCTACTCAGAGCTGATCTCTGCCTAACATACAAAGCCATTTCAAACTCAGAGCTGTTGGACATGCTACACGTAAAGAAATCCCGGTCCCTTCAAAACACATGCTCCAGGGAGCTAAAGCTTGTCACCACAATAGACAGAACATGCTGGAGGGATAGATTACTGTCCATAACACTTCTCATACTCTGGAACAAACTACCCATTTATGTGAAACAGAGCTCCTCATTAGCTCTCTTTAAGATAAATAGTGACATTTGTATGGTAAATAGGAAACCCACGCTGTGATTCACCTCTTTATGTCTGCTTGACAGGGGCGGGGCACAGGACATTATTTGTCTTGGGTGGCCAAAGCCATAGAATCTTGTTGGACAGGCTTATATAGGCCCTAGGGCCAATAGCCTAGTATCTACCTATAAACCTATGCACCTATATATATAGTATATCATATAACATGCAGTGCAGCCATACCTCAGAACCATATCTATCAACCTCTTAGTGCAAGACTAATTAACAAAGGCTGTAGAAAGGGTGGGAAATGGGCCACATATGCGGACAGAATCCTAATATTGCTGTCATAACTGAACAGTTGTTCAGCAACAGGGACTGTATCAGCAGAACTGTCTGAACGATATGAGGATGGGAATTGACATGTATGTCAGTCTTCATTGATATAAATCCTTGCATAATAACAGTGTTACCCAGAGAAATGCAAATAAACTGTGGAACAGTAACAAAGTATGGGCCAAACACCTGGACAGTCTTCAAACAGCCTGGTAGTGGAGAGGTATGCTCACAACCCTTTAGTGCAATGAATCTGGAACAAGCCAGATAAAGTGGGGGGGACAACGGCATGACAGTAGAGACATATCCAAATGATGTGAGTAGATCAGCTGAGAAGTTTGTTGTAGTAACACTGTTCCTGCTAATATATTGACAGAAATATCACCTTAGTGCATTTTATAGTTAATGTCTGGAAGCCAAAAGAAAGAACCACCTTAACAGATACAAGCATACATAATCTGAGGGTTGTGCTACTGTGCTGTGGAGATGCTATACATAACTATTGAAGTCCTTGTGGTTGTCTTCACTATCTGCTGCAATCATGTTTTCATAGCTACCTTTACAGGATTTGATGAGAGATCTCAACCATTGGTTGAGGCTGATAAGGAAGTATTTCCAGTCTTGGGACTTCACCTTATTCAGCATCAATTTCCTCCTTCTGTTGTAGAGTTTGTTTATGGCAGAGGACCACCAAATTGGCGTCCTTTTTTCTGAGGAGAGCATCTTGGTTGTATTGCATATGGTGAGATCTCTGCATTTGTGTATGTGTTCGTACAGTGCATTGGTGTAAGATTCTGTGGTCATGCAACTAGTTTCCATCTGTATGGGTACCATGCAGTTAGCCACCTCTGTTTGTAGGTGCCCAAAGTTAGCTTTGGAGAAGATTTCATGGTGGTTACCTTTGTAGGGTGGTGGGAGGGATGTGGATTTCAAAGGTGATTAGTTTGTGTTAGTATCTAACCAGGGAGGCGTTGACTATTGGTGTAGAGCAACATTCATCCATGTTAGTAATGACCAGGTTTGCTACCTCTAGTGGGAGTAAGAATGAGCATGTCCACTGCATTGGAATTAATGAATTCCAGAAAGCATTGGCCAAGTGCATTGGTACATGAGTAAATTTTCCAGATAATGGTGGGGTAGTTGATGTCGGCCAGTATGAGAGTGTTGGGTTGGAACCTAATATTCCCCATGGTGCTTAGGTATGGGGAGTGTGAGTCTTGGGCCATATTTGTAGACCTACAGCAGGCTGTGACCTGTATTGCTGTCTTACCCAATGTTAGCTGCACCTGAAGTATCTGAGATGCATTATTCTGTACTAACAGTCTGTGGGTGTGCACATCTGTTATGAATATTGAAACACCACCACCTTTGCAGCTTCGGTCCAAGTTCTGGGCCAAACAGGTGTGGAATGAGTGATAGCCTAGTAGTGCAGGTGTGCTTCCTGTTGCTTTGAACCAGTTCTCTGTTTCAGCATAAATGTCGATGTTCTCCAGTTTAATGAGTGCTTTGAGCGACTGCATTTTGAAATGTAGACCTCCAATGTTGAGAAGCCTGATCCTCAGATTACATTTGTTTGTAACTGTTACAGTGGTAATGTGGTCTTTGGAACACTGCCTAAAAAAGCCACTATAGGGTAGCAAGAGCCTTGCCCAGTATCTAGAAGCCCAAGCATGACAGATGCAGGCCGTCTCTGGCAAAGGATCATAGTCTGTCATACATGTCATCCCAGGTGCACAGATAGTGGATCCCCTTAAAATGGTACCAGAAATGTAGCCAATTGTTGAAATCAATAGTTTTCAGCTTGTACTATTGTATTATTCTGGGTGATGGTAGGATGCTGCTCAGGGCTGGGGTCATACCCATCTGGGCTACATAGTCGGAGAGCTCCTCCATGTCTGTTTCCATATAGTCCAGGGAGGTATGTCTCAGGTCATTCACACCCACATGTATAATGACAGAGTCATATGTGTACCTGTTGTTGAGGGACTTCAGTGTATGTGTTATGTGGTGGATCCTGGCGCCTGACAGGCGGCTGACTATCACTTTCTCCTTTTTCAACCTAGTGAATGGGACATCACTGTTTCTCACTGTCAAGTCAGCTATGGCTAGTGTTTTGGCTATGCTGTTTTGCCTTAGGCGCTTTGGTTGACTGGCACACTGTTTAGGAGACATATGTGTCTTGTGATTAGTGTTGTGTGGTGGTGGTGGAGTGCATCTCTGCCTTGGAGGTCTCTGCTGTTTGTGCAGCTTTTTATTGAGAGCCTCCACAAAGGTGGGTGTGTGGTTTGTGTTTTTATATGAAGGCAGTGCTGGTGTGTGTTCTGGAGGGCTATGTGTTTTATGCAGTGTGATGCAAGTGTTGACTGTCTCCTCTTGCCTATTTTGGTCTTGGCTGGAGAGTGTGTGGCTTCCAATTTGGATATTTAAGTGCATCTCTTGCAAGTCTGAGTTTAGAGAGGTAAGAGGTGAGGGTTGTCAGTGTACATGAGGCAGTTGCTACATTGCCTCAGGATGGCCATGTTCACCAGGTTAATAGGTGAAAGCACAGGGAACTGACCTGTAGACATGCCTGGAGGGGTGGCCATTAATAAAAGTTACTGAAGCTGTTTTCTCGTAGACCACTTAGTGCTGTTAGCACTTTTGTGTGCTAAAATACTTGCTACAAGATGTCTGGTAAAGTGTTAAAGTAATAAACTATTGAAAGTGCAGGAGAGGAGAGAACTAGCATATCTAAGTGACAAATTGAGGAGCAGACTTGGACAACATTCTGAAGCTAACATACAGTCCTGGATACAACAAATCTGTATCTGGACTAGACTAGTTACAGGAAAGGTAACTAATTAGTGCTATTTTAATAGTCAAATGTCTTGTATATTATATTTGTCTATTTGGTAGTGTAGCTGGTATTCAATGGATGTGTGAGTGCATATCACATGTGCAACCACCCATGTATACACGTGTCCCATAGAGTATACTCACACCCCTTGCTACTGTAATGACAGCACATATAGGCATGTTATGTGATGGAAATAATATACACCTGGCCTGCAACAAAATATACAGCCCTTACAGGTCTTGAACACAGGAGCCTGTACACAATAGTCAAAGCATATAACCACTAATCCATCTGAGCTGTACTATTTTATGATGTTTTCAACCATAGCATGCAGTGCAGTCGGTTTATCATAGGGAAGGAAGACTGTGGAATCAGTAATGATTTAGTTGTCAATAACTTGCAGCATCGTCAGAGCCAAGAGCACCCTAGTACAATTCTAGACCACGCCAGATGAAGTTGGGGGAGAAGTCTATGGACATACAAACACATTGGTAATGATACAGAGGGACCCATGCCACTGACATCTGCTGCACTCCCCCCCACATAGTACAACTAATAAGTACACAGTACACTGCTAGAAATTCAGGATAGGCCATACACAATGGCCAGACATACGCTGACCTCTTAGCAATATAACTAAAATGACCGAAGATAGTAAAACAACAGACAACCAGCCATCAATGCACACAAATGTTTTAATGCGTTTTGCTGTCAAGTATTACAACATTACAAAACATGTTTGCCTTAAATACAGGAAGCACTTGACACTTAATTACGTATGTTCTTAAACAGCCTCCAATTACACTCCTCAGTTAACCCCTAGGGGATACAGTATCAAATGATACAATGTAAATTGATTCTTCACATAACAATGGTCCTACGTGTTTGATCAAACTGGGAAACAGACCTTATCCCAACAAGTACATTGCAACCCGCTACAGTCCCCATGGTGAAATGTATGACAAGCAACAGCTATAGAACGTTTGTCCATGTAATAACTAATATCTCTCACACCTTCTAACAGACTGATTCTAAGCCATGTCCTACTATTCCGCAGACCCACCTCTTGACTGTACAGGGTTCTACATGCTGTCCAGCCTTTGCATTCATATGTATGGCACCTACCTCACTTAATGTGTCTTATTCCACAACATCACTGGGATGATAGCAGGAATGTCAGCACTAAATACTGATATACCATACCTATCAAGCTTCTGCATGACAACTGGACAAAGCCTGTCATATAAGTAGAGGACAGAGGTCCAAACACAGGGCCATATTTGAAATATTGCTGTTATACACTGTAAAAGTTGCTGGTGTTACAGTGTTGGTTGCAACATCTCTATTCTGAGGGATATGAAGTCAGAAACATAAATGGATGTTGCCATTTACTAGCAGCAATGACTAGAGTATGCCACTGATTTGCCAAGGACATCATCTGTCTGGGTAACACACCAAACATAACAGGCAAACCTCTGGCCATTATGTGGATTGACCTACAGTTCAGAGCTATGCAGACGCATAACTTTCTCAAACTGAAATCCATGCAGAAGTAGCATGTACACACAAAGCCCATAAAACTAGCAGTATTCTCACCATATAACACCAATATTCACATTTGGTCCGTAGGTCTGTAACCTTCTCCACTGTTTAGTTGGCCTGTCTGCACAGGTCTTGTTTGAAGAGTTATTCCCACCTGCTATGTGTAACACTCAGTAGCCATACACCTACAGGATGTGTTCCTCACAGCCAAGGCAAAGGGACAATGCCCACATTAAGTGCTCAATTATAGGAGTGTGTTGCCATGACACTGGCTATTGGAAGAACTACCCAGCTGCTCTGCATGCAATTAGCAAGTGGGGAACACCAATTTGTGCACAGGTCATCACCTGGTTAACAGCATTACCTACAAAGGGCATGCAGACACCTATTTCAAACATCTGTGTACCATTACTCCACGTTGAGAAAACAAAAAGACATGGAGCAACCTTCTGATACAACCCAGTGCAGTGTGAAAGAATAAAAAGGTATGTGAAACAAGTCAGCATATAAGTGAATGTAGTATGCATTTTCTAATAATGGGAAATAGGATTCTGAAAGATTTATATCTGAGCGAGACTTGCTGTAGTGACGTCCTTCTAAACAGCATCTATGGACATAGCATCTGCCTCTCTCTGTTGTGACATAGAACACAGCTCAGGACCCTAACTCACCCCAGGAAAGGACAGCTCACATATGACAAACACTGGAGTGTCTGTCAAACACCACTGACTGTGCCACTGCTAGGCCAGCTACAGGGATATTGTACATATCCATATGATACCTGTGAATATGAGTATGATACCCATTTGTATGTAAATCTAAGAGAACTATATAGTGTGTATACACTTTCCATAGCCAGAGAACAGACAAGATTCCACACATGTGGATGGACAGGGGTGTTCATAGGTGGACTTCTGCTGCCCATCATGGCCCTGCCACAAGTGCCACAGCAGGTGTCACCAGACGCATGCTTTGGACTGTCATGGAGGCACAGGCACATGTCAAATCTAACACTGGACATATCCTCAGGGTCACAAATGCAACTCTTCATGCTATGTGTGGCCACATCCTTGATCTTGGAGATGCTCACCGTTATTATGCTGAGGTCAGAGATAGATGGTTGGGTGAGATGGTGGCAGTCGTCGACTGTGGGATGTCTGTGCCACAACATGTGGCAGGAGTTAGGCATCAGCCACGTGGACGTAGGACAGTACATTTGCTGAGAGTACGATGGTGTAAAGTTGTACACCATGGCCACATTTGTCACTCAAACACACACACACAGTCAGAATACTGATCTCACACACACAAACATACACACTTGGCACAACTGAGATTAGAACCACTACCTATCTAGTTCATGCTATTAAAGTGCTCTGTATTTATTGCATACACCATGGAAAAAGTAGGGTGAAGTGTGCTCCACAGTTCCTCTAAGGTGAACAATATCCACTGGCCTTGCACAGTATGGCAATGGGAGATGTCTGGGGTGAGAATGGCCAGGAAATACTATCAGCTACAGAAATATACACAATAATCAGCACAGATACAGCCATACACACATTTGCCACACCTGCGGTTAGCAGCTCTGCCTATCTGGTCATTCAGTCCATACTGTTATAGAGTTTTGGCACACAGCACATGCCTCATTGGGCTGAAGAGTGTCATCAGTTACCTGTATGGTTGATGTTGACAGTGGTCCTCATACAGTGGACCTTGGGACATGTACTGGGGGTACCATGGTGTAAAATTATTAAACCCAGCACCTCACCCACATTGCACTCACTCATACCCATGATAATGCTATGACAAGTCCACAATCATACATTTACCAGGAAGGAGATTCAAACCTTTGCCTGCCTATCTAATTATTGCTATTACACTGATATGCATTTATCGCACATGCCACAGAGCTAGTAGGGTGAAGATTGTTTCATGGCTCTCCTATGGTGATCAACATCACCATCCCTTGTAATGTATGGCAATGTGCGGTGTATTTGGAGAATGGGGCCTTAGAATGCTGTCTCTTACAAATATGCACACTCACACACACTTGCAAACACATACACACACACACACACACACACACACACACACACACACACACACACACACACACACACACACACACACACTCACATACACACACACACTCACATTTGCCAGGACTCAGAGGGTAAACCACACCTGTCTACTCATTGGTAGAACAGTGTTATGCTGTTACTGCAAGCTCAAGTATACCATCAGGTGAAGGGTGTCACAACGTACCTTTACAGTACAGTACAGCAGCAGCCCTTTCTAAGTATAGCAATGGGGGTGTAGTAGGTGAGAAGATCCTCAAAGTATTTTCAACTACAAGTTTACAAACTCACAAATGCTGTTATACTCAGTAATGCACACAGACACATTTGTCAGTACTGAGGCCAATTGGTGCAGGTGTCCCTGGGTGTGTACCAGGCTACTGTCCATGGAGATATGAGAAGAGTAGGGCATGTGTGTACACTGGTATCGTGGCACCTGACATTTGTCAGCAGGCCATCTATCAACTACTGCCACTTCAGTGATCCCCAGGGTGACAGTTATATTCACCATCCACTCATCTGGATTTCTCTTGAAGAGGGCCAGTGAGTTCCTTTGATTGACATGTATGCAACATATATCACATAATGTGGCCAGTGTCTGGGTTATGGGCCTCTCCCCAAGCATGTTCTTTTGAATGTGGTAATGAGGTTGAGGTATCCATGGCATGTGGTGCATACAGATTGGGGTTTCCTAGCTGTGGCATTTGTAACACAGCTGGGCAGACATGGCATTGTCAGTCAAGCAGGGATTGCCTGTAAGTAGCCAAGATGTGACCGGGAACACTTGGAGGTTTTGGCCTCTTTCCATATCAGACAGTTGTTCCATGCCTAGGGTCGTAAATGTCCGGTACACTTGCAGGCTACCCAGTTGTTGAAGGTGTCTACTGAGTTACATGGCAAATGGACCATTGGACCTGCTGATTGGCATAATGAGCGGGGAGTAGAGGGAGACATTAACCTCTTTATTCCTGGATGAAACCCCCTTTGTTATGCAATGTGCCACATGGAAGGACTTTCTGTCCACAGTGGCAATGTGGTGGTCAGAAGAGAGGTTGCTGTCAAGCTGTGTTCACAGACCTCCTATAAGGACATCTATCTCCATTGGACTACCAACGATGGGGTCATTTGTGGACAACACATTGATTCAGCAGGGGATTGGGACACATTTTTTGACATTGAGACTAAGGCCAGTGTTCTGACAACAGTTGGAGGTGTCAGGATGTTAACATAACCAGGGGATTTAAACATAGCCCCCAGTTAGCAATTGTCTGCAAATATTGTTAACCACAGTACATTCCTGTTGGGCTGGATATCAGAGCCACTCACAACACACAAGACTGGACACAGGACAAGAACCTGTGGTACTCCACACATGACTGTTTGGCAGTCTGACACCACTCATGACTGTTTTGCAGTCTGACATGGAGTCCACTGCTTTCTCACTGTGAGTTCCATCTGTGAGCCGGTTTGCAGACCACTTAGTGATATAGGGATTAATTAATAGATGAGTGTATTTGCCTATGATTCCCAAGTGTGGAATTGTATCACAGGATTACAAGGGCCACATATCTTGTTTTGGACTCAATATTGTTCTATAGTAATATCACATGACAAACAGATTATAGGACTGAAGAGTGTCCATAGCTACCACAAAAGTGGGCCCCATACAGTGGCCATTTGGTAGTTTGCTGGGTGGACCACAGAAAAGTGTAGGACCCCCCCCCCCAATGGATACGGCTCACAATGTTAATGACACAACCACAGAGAGACACACACTTGACAGGAGTGAGACTCAAACCCCTACCTAACTAGTTTACTGCACTATAGTATTACACATTTATCAGACATGCCATGATGCTTACATATTTGAGAGCTGTCCAAAGGTATCTTTAAAGGTAAGTGACATCAGCAGCAGTTATAAAGGAGGGCTATATGAGATGGAGTGAGTGGGAATGGCCACAAAATCATTCACCTACAAATACACACGCACAAACACAGACACACCTTTACATTTCACAGGACTGTGATTAGGACTGTTATATAAATAGTTATTGGTACTCTACTGTTACACAGTTATCACAAGCACAACAGAGCCTATAGGGCTGAGGGCTAACAGAAGGAATTTATACAGTGACTGACTGCAGCACATGTTCTGATATTGGGTAATGGGATGTGTACTGGGTGGGGATGGAGTAAAACAGCAATTCCTTTACGCATACACACAGTTGCCAGGACTGAGATTTGAAACCCTACCTATCTACTTATTTGCTTTAGTAAATTATGCATTTATCACACAAACTATTGAGCTTACAGATCTGAGGCTTGTGCAAAGGTACATCGAAGGTGACATACATCAGCAGGTAGTGTAGATTGGAACTATGGGATGTGTACTGGGTGGGAAAGGCTTCATAATGGTACTTCCTCTCTCACTGTCTATTTCTCTCTTCCCCATGTGTATGTGTGTGTATGTTTGAATTATTGTAGTATGTTGGCCTTAGATATGTGTGCGTATCACACAAAACAGATGGAGATTTACCACATATCTGCCACCTACAGCTGGCTGTGGGTTTTCCTGTCCAAAGTGTGTGTCTGTGTGTGTGTGTGTGTGTGTGTGTGTGTGTGTGTGTGTGCGTGCATGTGTGTGTTTGTGCATGTGTGCATGTGTGTGTGTGTGTGTGTGTGTGTGTGTGTGTGTGTGTGTGAAGACCAAACAGTTTACTTTTTGGTGTGTGTGCACGGACATCTGCAAATAACAGATATTTATGGTCCACTGTGGTGTCAGACATGGGCTTTATTTCTGTAAGTGTAGGAACATGCCCAGTATGACCTTCTATATTGCTTGTGGGAATCCATTCCAGGGAGAGTTGTGCTCCAGTCCAGGGTTTTGTGTGCTACAGCTACTGCTAGCAAGCTATTTTTGCAGGATATCTGTAGATAGGTTGCCAATATGGTGACACAATTGGTCCAAACATGGGAGGATACTATGTGTAAGTTTCCTATTACTGTCTGTGTTGCTTATGTAACATGTTTAGTTTTAGCACAGATTCTTTGGACATATGTACTGTTTTACAGTGTAATGTATTGTGTCATCAACTACTGACAGATATCATTGTTTGTTCACAGTTATTTACCAGGGAAATACAAGGGCAATGTAGCAGAGACTGATATTGTGAGATAAAGACTAGACATTGTGGCACAATCCTGCCATTGTGGAGGGGTAGCTACAGACAATAGACTGCTGGTTCTGTGTAAATGGTCCAGAACCTTGGTGCTATGCTGGCTGGGGATTCCCTTCTTGTGCATTTCTCAGCTTAACCGAATGGCCATATCCTGTTGTGGGCATACCTCTCAGCTGTACAGATTTGGCCAGGTTATCCAAAGGCAGGACTCATATATCTGGTCAATTTCCCTTCACATTGTGGTTTACAAGCAGGTTTGTGGTTAGTCATTCATGGGTTTAGAGTCGGGGGTAAGTATAAGCAGACATTTGAGTTTCAGACTTCACACGAGTCAGGGGTAAGTATGAGCAAACATTAGAGTTTCAGTCGTCACACACTCCATAATATCCATGCTTTTATACCCCCCCTGTAAGTCTATCCTCTTCTCAACAGTACAGGAGCAATATCTCAGATGTATTTCTATAGTTTGACCTTTATCACAGCAGTATTTATGTCGTGGTCCAAAATTCTTGCACTAGGACATGGAGAGGCATGCTACTGGCATTTGTCAGTATGGCCTTGCATTTGTTTTCTGCTTGATGTGTTATGTTGCTAGTTAGGACGCTATGACATTCCGTATGATGGCACTATGAGTGAGCCATGGGCATTTGCCAGAGGCCTGTAGGGCACATGAGAGTGATGCAGGCCACTATATTTTGTCACTCATACGTTACCAGGCTGCAAGTCAGTGGATTCCCCTGGGGTGACATGGGCAAGTGGGTGAGGTGTTCCTGGCAATCCTTCTAGTTCATAGTGATGCATCAGTCTGGATGTGTGCAGGATGCTTCTTACGGCTAGGGACACATCTGCATGGGACACAATTTCAGCATGCTGCATCCTGTGTGCATTCCATAAAAGAAGTGTGCTGATTCTGTAATCATTCCCTACAGCAAGGATATGACTGATGAAATACCTGTGGCTGTTGGGGGGTGGTGGACTGAGTGCATATGTGATATGGAAGCTTATGGCACCTGACTCACAGATATAACTGGGACCTCCTCCTTCTCCTGCCTTGTATGTGGACATCAGCAGTGTGTCATTACTTTATAACTGTGGCTTTTGTGGGCTGCCAGTGATTGGGCAGACAACCAGTATTCCATATTAGAGGAACAACTAATGTGATGCTAACCTCTATATTTAGTTCCAAAGGTGTGTGCAATTCAGAGTTACTTTCTAGGCACTGCGTAGAGTACTTCCACCTGTGTCCTGTTTCTAGGTATGGACCCCTGTTCATAGCCTCATCAACTTTCTGACAATGACACATACTGATATTTGGACAGTGAGTGTGTACAACTAGCAACATAGGTGTAGCTGAGAAGCTGATTGGTTGGCACTGTAGTTGTTGGAACATGGCCCTGTCAACCACAGTACTGTACCTAGGCCACTGAGACGCAACATCCAGGCCTACATGCTGTCCAATTCCAGCCTCAAGCTGTGCTCCACTGATATTACTTTACAGTCTTACATGTTACTGCCATTTATACCTGGGGTTGGCGGGCACACCTGACAACTTTACACATTTTCATGGACTGTACTGGTATTTCGGTTATACTCTGTTTGCTTCTATTTAGTATTGTATTGTGCCCCATCTTCCAGAATGGAGGCATATCAGTGGAGTACTCAAGTTAGAGTGTAATGGCATACATTTCACCTTCAGACTTCTTAACCTTCAAAACTATACTGCAACTGCCAGACCTGTTGTAGAATGTCTGTGTAGGTCTGTAGGGGGGCTGTTCACCATTGCCAGCATTTGTGGATCTTTGCCCGACCTTTCTTTCCTGTCATCTACACCTGTCCTGTTGGGTAAGGCTGGGGAGTGGGTATGGGAACGCTCATTGATATCCATGTGTGTGACCTGTGGACACCCACAGTTAGTTGAGCCACCACATGTACTGCAGTGGGAGTTGTCATCTTGAATACTACTGCCTAGTATGGGGCAACAGTATTTGTTATGGATTTCATGCTGTCCATATAGCTGTCAGCTCTCAGCTGCTATCCCATTTGGCCACCCAATTCCCTTGCATACTTGTATCCATAGCATAGATATAACTATCGGAACATACTACTCCATTCAGTAATTGATAGTAAGGGTGACTTACCTTGTGCCTGGGGCAGTATTGAGGATGGTGCTGGAGGGCTGACTATGTAGGACGCATGCAGTCCACTCCCTATACATGGTAAAGTATAGGTAGTGTCATGTTTGGCATCCCTTTTACTGTATGTGCGAGTCGGAGAGTGGTATCAGTCCCTGGGTCCCTACAGTGTCAGTGTGTGTGTTATGTGTTGCCTCTTTGCCAAGGCATAGGCATACTGGGCACCCCTGTCTGCCTCTAGGGGCAGGCTCAGGAAGTTCTTCCTCCAAGTTACTCTGTGCCTGTGGTGACCTTGTCAATGTTGGGGGGCTCTGTGGTCCCTTCCCGTGTTGTTCCTGCTGCAGCTGTTTCTGCAGGATCATATTGTGTAGCATGGCACATACTATGAACATCTGTCCACATGTAGCTGGAGAGTACTGCAAGGCTCCACTGGATATATCAAGGCAGTGGAACCGTGACTTGAGAATCCCAAACACATGCTCTGTAATGATCCTGGTTTGTGCATGTGCCTCATTATGACATTCTTGTTCGGGGGGGGTTGCATTTCTGATGGCTGTCATCAGCCAGGACTCTAGTGTGTAGCCAGCATCCCCCACTAGAGGGCCAATTGGGATGTCCCCCTGGCAAACCCCTGATACAGCTGTGAGGAATGCCAGATGTGGGAGTCGTGATAGCTTCCAGGGCTGCCAGCACACACTTGCATGATAATGCCCTGGGCATCACACACAACCTGGCAATTGATGGAGGGGAAGCCCTTGCGGTTGATGTGGACCCTACCCCGCTCACCAGGTGGTGCATTGATGTGGATGTGCATGCAGTCTATGGCACCCAGTACCTGCGGGTATTCAGCTACACAGTGGAAGAGATGCATTATTCTGGTCAATTCCTCACGGGTGTTGGGGAAGTAGATGTGTTCACAGACATGTGGTAGCATGGCATCCAGGAACTGATGGAGTACTCTGGATGCAGATGCCTGTGATACCCCCATGATATCCCCAATAGGTCTTTGGGAAAGTACCTGCAGCTAGTATTCTTAAGGCTACACATATCTTAGTATCCACTGGGATGGTTTCCCCTCTGATTGTTCTGGATGTAAGGCGAGGCTGGCACAGCTCCACAATTTGCTGAAGTATGTCCCTGTCCACCCTGTAGCACTCTATGATCTCCAGGTCATGTAGCCCCTGATAGGTCACCCTGGGTCTGAACACTCTCCTCCTCTTCCTGGGTCTGCGGTGGTTGGCAGCATTATCCTCCTCACCACCGTCAGCCTCCAGCACATAGTAACGTATCCGAGCAATGGCAGCCCCTAGCATTTTGTCGGTTTAAATTCCCAGGTTTACTACAAAGGTGCAGAGTTTGTGGGGAAACGCAGATTGAGGGGTGTTTCCATACTTTATAGTGGTTTGATGCTACTGCTGCCTGTCACATTGGCTGTTTCTGATTCATTCCAGCTGCCAGCTTACTTGCTCATGGCTTGGATTGAGTGTTAGAAACATTACTGGTGATTTGTGGATGATTGCCTTTATTCTGCTTTTGCCCTTTTTGTAATTAATTTTTTACTTGCATCTCCTCACATTTACAGCTCTGCAGCTACCTGCCAGCTTTATTATATTTGCAGGCCCCATTCTGAGTTGCAAGACTCCCATGGTAGGGATTTCTACATCAGTTCACCTTTATTTTGTGCTGTTGCCCTTTAATTCTATTTTACATGTCCTCCCATCTTCAGCTCTGCAGCCACCCGTCAGCTGTATTATTCGAGTGCTTTTATTGGCCAGTTGTGCATTGCAGACTCCGATAGTGCTGATTTGTACAGCGTTTCCCTTGTTCTGATACTTCCTTTGCCTTTTCCTTGTACCCTTCCTCTTTCAGCCTATTGGTAGTGTAAACAGCAAGATAAGTCCATCCCCTGCACGTTCACACTCTCTTCAGTTCATGGAGTATGAGTACACAGCCTCAGACACACCCACTCTCCTAGCTGTACTCAGCTAAGCAGACACCAGCCAACAGGGCTCAAATGTGCTTCCAGCAAGCATGACACGCCCCCTTTTCATGTTCCTTGCTCCTCCTGACTACATGATGGTGTTAGAACACCTACACGGTTAGGTGCAGTCTGACACTTAGAAATTTTCCTGTTCAACTTGTGATTCAGTATACATCCCCTCATTAGCATACCCCACTGCCTTAAGCCCTAGTTACTGCACTATTCCCGAGCCTTCCCCCTTAGCAACCACTGTTCCCTGCCTATGCTTACTTTCTGCATGCCACTGATTATAATGGCAAAATGCAGAAAGTAGTTCTAATGCAGTTCCCCCCCATTTCTACTTCTCCCCCCACCCACTAGCATAACAGATCCCCTACCTTCAATGGCTGAGTTTGGCCAACATAAAATTAAGTTTATATTTTATTATTTTCGAGTGGTTTTGCATGTCAATGGCCATATATTTGTCCATTGGCATGCAAAACCTAATTAATACATGCTTTCTAGAGCGCTGACATTGCTCCGTTGTGTAGATTGCAGGAATGTATTCAGTTAGTAACTGAATACATTTCTGCAAGCTACACTGTTCCAGCATGGAACATGCTGCTTTGCTGGATCACTAATCGGGCTCATTTGCATGGTTTTCACCAGCAAATGAGCTCATTAGCATCCCACATGGCTTTCCATGCAGGAACAGTGTAGGACCGCTTGTGCACGTGAAAACGGCACATACCTGGATCATGAGGCGATCATTTTCCATGCAGGAGCTCTTACACTGTTCCTGCAGGGAAAATCTCCATTTGAAAATCTCGGGGTATGTCTATACAAAGCATTTTTATCTATCTTAATTGCATTAACATGCTCTAAAATATTTACAGACAGCTTCATACTAGTTTTCCATAAGTAATAAGAAGTTCATAAGAAGTTCACAGTGCTAATTAAACATTTTTTTTCTGAATTACATCTAAAATAAAGTTTTGGACATCACTTCCTTTCTATTCTTTTAATTAAAACAGTATTGCTTTTATTTATGAATATATATGATTTAGCAAAAACACAGTTGAATGTCCCATGTTCACTGAGGCTTCTCATGACCATTGTTCCTTTTCAAAATACTTTTTAAATTGGAATCTCCCTTATCAGAATAAAACAGGTGATTTTTTTATCATATTCACTAGTTCAGGCTTGGTCCTCAGTTATTTTCCAGTTCAGGTAACCTGATGAAGCGCACCTGTGTGTGCGTGAAAGTGCTCGTTCTATAATAAAAACTGTTTTATTATTTTTCATGGTGGTTCCTAGCAATTTATTTATCTTATTTTCCAGTTTTGTTTTACCATGTTTTAATGCAGGGACAGCTATACTGTAGTTCACAGGACATGTCCCTTGGAAATTATGACTCTCAGCCAAGTCATTAGTGGTGAGCATTCATTTTTAAAAATGGAGTGTACAGATGATGTCTCTGTCCAATAACTTCATGTACAGTATTATTCACAAATACATCTTTACAGCCTCTGTCAGAAGACATAAAGCATTTTAAAATTAAACTAAGGATAGATTTAGGTTCTAGGCCATAATTTAAAGTTGCCTACAATATTTTCATGAAGTACCATTGTCTCATTTTAATGCGTGCAGTAGGGAATGTGTTTTGACTTCTTTGCCAAACCAAGGAAAATGCAGCAACAAGTGAAAAATCACACAAAACAGACAGTCCTGAGCATTGCTTACTGGTTGAATGTCATTTTTTTACCTTTACCTTTACCTTTCTGGCTGACTGTCCCAAGTGACATCAGTTAAAGTTCTTTACCACCAACTTTCTTTGGTCACCCAGCAACTTTGGGTCTTACCTGCCAGGACTTCCTAGTCAAAAGCTAACTGTTCCAGCTTTGGTTTGTCTTTTCTTTATGAAAATACCCCAGACTCCTCTGGTTCCAACAGTGCACTACTGCTGTCATGTGACAATTCAAGGCAGCACACTACTGCTGTCATGTGACAATTCATGGCAGCACACTACTGCTATTATGTGACAATTCATGGCAGCACACTACTGCTGTCATGTGACAATTCATGGCAGCACACTACTGCTATTATGTGACAATTCATGGCAGCACACTACTGCTATTATGTGACAATTCATGGCAGCACACTACTGCTATTATGTGACAATTCATGGCAGCACACTACTGCTGTCATGTGACAATTCATGGCAGCACACTACTGCTATTATGTGACAATTCATGGCAGCACACTACTGCTATTATGTGACAATTCATGGCAGCACACTACTGCTATTATGTGACAATTCATGGCAGCACACTACTGCTATTATGTGACAATTCATGGCAGCACACTACTGCTGTCATGTGACAATTCATGGCAGCACACTACTGCTATTATGTGACAATTCATGGCAGCACACTACTGCTATTATGTGACAATTCATGGCAGCACACTACTGCTGTCATGTGACAATTCATGGCAGCACACTACTGCTATTATGTGACAATTCATGGCAGCACACTACTGCTATTATGTGACAATTCATGGCAGCACACTACTGCTATTATGTGACAATTCATGACAGCACACTACTGCTGTCATGTGACAATTCATGGCAGCACACTACTGCTATTATGTGACAATTCATGGCAGCACACTACTGCTATTATGTGACAATTCATGGCAGCACACTACTGCTGTCATGTGACAATTCATGGCAGCACACTACTGCTGTCATGTGACAATTCATGGCAGCACACTACTGCTATTATGTGACAATTCATGGCACCACACTACTGCTATTATGTGACAATTCATGGCAGCACACTACTGCTGTCATGTGACAATTCATGGCAGCACACTACTGCTATTATGTGACAATTCATGGCACCACACTACTGCTATTATGTGACAATTCATGGCAGCACACTACTGTTTGAGACCCTAAAATAGCACAGCAAAACAGATGACACTCATTACCTGGGCAGTAGGAATCCTGCTTTCTACTGTTTTCCTCAGACAGAAGGCCCTGGTCTTCCTTTGCCACATGCTACAATTAATATTATTTTCAGCAATGGTTTGCTACCTGTCCCTACATGTACTTACTCTCGCTACCTATTAGATATTTCCTGGTGTAACAACCATACTTCAGCCAAGGTCAAATGTAGAGTATATCAAATTGGATGAAGTAACGGCCAAAGAAATTGAAAGAAAATTAAGAAAAGCTCCTAGCTGGAAAACACCAGACCCAGATGCAGTACCCTAACTTCTGGCTAAAAGTATTAACACCTTTACATTAAGATTTAGCCATGAGTAAGAACTATTCATATGAGCATCTGAACAGACACCAGCCTGGCTAACAACAGGAAAAACAATATTCCTCCTTAAGAGCAAACCTGCTAGATATCGTAAAAACTATAAACCAATATTACTTGTCTTCCAATGATGTATAAACTGTACACTGGAACTGATACTGGCAGAATTTATTGTCATTTAGAAGAAAACTCAATCATGGCAACAGAACAAAAGGGTAACAGAAGAAAGTCATATGGAACAAAGGATCATTTGCTGTTAAATAAAGTCATAGGTTCATAGGTTCATAGGTTGGTACTAGGCTATCAGCCCTAGGGCCTATACAAGCCTAGCCATAACAATTCCCTGGATATTTCTTCCCACAATATTTACTTCTCTGGACCTCTGTCTAACAGGGCGATAATTGAGAATTGCAAAAGAGGACGGATCTAAATTCTAAATATGACATGGCTAGAGTACAGAAATTTATTTGACATTATCCCAGATTCATGGATAAAAGAGTGCTTAAAAATGTATAAGATATACCCTACACTGATCAGTTACATCACAGTGACCATGAAACTGTGACAAACCACGTTGTAGCTAAGCCATGATAAAGAACAAATTATTGTCCTAGGGTTAAAAATTCAAAGGTGGATATTCCAGGGTGATGCTAAGCTGTCTACATAATAGATTAGGTCATGGCTACAATTTTGCTCCCAAAAAACAACAAAATGTAAGGACTTCTCATCTTTTTGTGGGTGACTTAAAACTGTATAGTTCATCAGATGAGGAACTGAAAACACAACTGCATGTAGTCAGAACTTTCTCAGCTGATATAAGAATATCATTGGGTATTGAAAAATGTGCAAAAGCAACCTTTAAAGCAGGAAAGATGTAGCACCATGGAAACATCAGTTTGTTACAGGAATGTGATATAAAAGAAACTGAGCAGGATAGAGTATATAAATATTTGGGAAGTGATGACGGATCAGCAAAAAAACATGATCAAATGTGAATAAAACTTAGCAATATTTTATTTATTTATTTTATGTTTAAATGTACAATAAATAAATAAAATTTAAGAAGACTAAAATTAATACTGAAAACAGCCCTGACATCTATGAATAAAATCCAAGCAATAAACCAATTTGCTCTTCCTGTTCTAATTTTCAGTTTTGGAGTGAGTGACTGGCCCCAAAAGGTACTGGATCAGTTGTATAAGAAAACAAGAAAAATGCTGCATGCCTCTCAAATGATTTATAACAGTCACTGTATCCCAAGATTATATATTTCCCATTGTGAAGGAGGTATGGGCCTCCTCAAAACTGATTACATGTATATATCTGCAATTGTAGGACTGCATACATATCTGCTGACCTCACAAGACCCAAACATAGTGAAAATTTTAAAACATGAGGAGAACAAGTCTAAGATGACTTCCCTGCTTAGTTTAGCAGAAGCAGATCGGTGTCAATCAGGAATGGAAATAAAACCAGAAGTAGACAAACAGGCTGCAACTGAATGTGCCAAAAAAACAAATAAAAGAATATAAGGTAAAGGATCAGACGAGAAGGCAAGAAATATGGAAAATGCGTAAATATAGCTGCAAGTACAGAAAACTCCTGGAACAACCTCATGTCAATCAGGATCTAACGCAGCAGTAGTTAAGGAGAGATGAGTTTAAACCAAAAGCTGAAAGGTTAATAATGGCAGCTCAGGATAGTGGACTACATACATGATGGTTTACAAAGTCCTTTGAACATGTCAGAGAAGCAGACAAATGCAGGTTTTGAAAAAACAGAATTGGAAACTGTCGCACATTTTGTTGCTGAGTGTTATACACTAACGGCAGAAAGCTTGTACACTGAAAAGCATAATAACGTGGCAAGACTGTTGCACTGCGGATTGTGCAAACATAATATTTAAGTAGCTAGAAGCACTGAAAACATGAGCCAGAAGCCATTATAGAAAATGATGAAGTTTATATCACATGGGATTAGCCATTACCAACAGTTCAATTAATAGATGCTAGAAAACCAGATATAGTAGTCCATGAAAATAAAACAAAAGTAACACTGATAACTAAAATTGCTACACCCATTGATTACAATCTCTTATGTACAGAGAGTCACAGAGTCATAAAATACCAGGATTTGCAGTCAAAAATGAGGGCATTGTAGATGAAGGGTACCCAGACAGTTCCAATAGTAGTAGGAGGAATGGGTCTCAGAAAAAAGAATTTGCAGTCATATTTAGATATGCTGCTGATACATGTAACTCCATATGAATTGCAGAAGCAGTCACTTCCACACACATTGCGGGTGCTGTGAAGAGCACTTTTGGCTAACATCAAAGATTGAACCAATATTAATTTCATGAACTTTATTCTTTGACTTAGGAATGGGGTTCATTCCCATCATGATATTAGAAATCTAAAAGGCTTAGAGAAATTAAGCACTGAGAAATGTATTAGTTATTTCCGGGTGTAACAACCACACTACATCAAAGCATATATGAATACACACACACTCACACACACACACACACACACACACACACACACACACACACACACACACACACACACACACACACACACACGCAGTATACATACATATGACTTAACACTCACAGCTGTGATCTACAGCTACACAGCAGATGATTTAGTTTTTTTTTTTTTTTATGGAAATCTTTGTTGAACAAGAGAACTCAGCAGTTACAGGCAGCTATAAGGCATGCACAAAAAAAATGCAATGAAACGGAAAACATACCAAGAAACTGTAAAACAAAATTGATTTGGAAATGAAAACTGGATAGTGATTAAATCAATGTTTTTATCTGTATGTTGTATATGTATCTTATGGTTATTTATAAATATGGAACTTTTCTCCCAGGGGCTCCGCTGAAAAAGGACATTTTGTCCATTTGGATATTCCCAGTAAACTAATGTAAAATAAATAAATAAATATAAGTCTATGTAAATGTTTTACAAAACTATAGTATCTATATAGGTTCATAGGCTGGTACTAGGCTATCGGCCCTAGGGCCTATACAAGCCTAGTCATAACAATTCCCTGGATATTTCTTCCCACAATATTTACTTCCCTGGACCCCTGTTTAGCAGGGTGACTGACATGATCCCAGGGGTGAATTTCCTATCTCCCATCCAATCATTAAGGTTCCTTTTGAAGAGGGCCAAGGAGACACTCTGCTTGACATGTTTGGGCAGTCTATTCCAGAGTATGGGGAGTCTCTGGGTCAGGAACCTATCCCTCCAGCATGTTTTGTTTATTGTGATGACAAGGTTTAGATCCCTGGAGCGTGTGGCTCTGCGGGATTGGGATTTCTTTAAGTGGAGCATGTCCAACAGCTCAGGGTTTGACATGGCCTTGTATGTTAAGCAGAGATCACCTCTGATATGCCACAGAGTATAGCTGGAGTTTTTTTAGATGGTCAGCATATGGCATCTGCTTTAGGCCTGTGATTCTTTTAGTGAGGTGTTTCTGCGGCCTTTCCAGATGTTGCAGATGTCTTGTGAGGTACATACCAAATGGGGCGTTATACTCTATAATGGGTCTAATGAGGGATGAGTATAGTGGGAAAATGACCTCCTTTTTTCTGGATGAAAAGCTCTTAGTGATGAGGTGTGCCACATAGAGGGATTTGCTGACTGTTGTGGCAATATAGTTATCGAAGATGAGACCACTGTCCACCTGTGTCCCTTAGTCTCTCAACACACTTTCAATGTTTAGTGTACTGCCACCTATGTGGTAATTCATGGGTACATGTTTTTTTCCCAAAGGGGATAACTATACATTTCTTGGCATTAAACTTGAGCCCATGGCTCTGGAACCAGGCATCTGTTTCAGTAAGGCCCTTTTCTAGAATATCCACATCATTTGGGGATTCAATAATGGCTCCCAGTTTGCAGTCATCTGCGAACTTTGTTAGCAGAGTCCCTTAGTGTTGGCCTGTACTTCAGGCCAACTTGTATATAACTATGTACTATATATATATATATATATATATATATATATATATATATATATATGTGTGTGTGTATATAACTACTATATCACTAAACTACAAAACATGAACCTATCCCACAACAAACATAAATTACTGAGTTAAAAGGAAGAAAAATATGCAGCACAATTTGGACCAAACTTGCATACTTAGTTGTCTGTTATACCAAACCTTCAGCTTATCTGTCATTGTTTGAAAGCTTCTAACCCAGTGAGTTGGGGGGCAAACTTCTAAAACTTAAAAATTACTGCCAGAAGAGTTAAAACTACACTCCTTTTCCAGTACTTAACTATAATTGGGACATTCACATTATCAGTCTGAATCCCAAACAACCAGAAGGGGAAGTCCTCTGTGAGTAAAATGCACCTAATAGTCTTACACACACCAGATACCAATGCATCTCACATATGCCTAATCCCCAGGCATTCCCAGACCATATGAAGATAGGCTGCTCCAGGCTTGTTGCACCTCCCGCACAATGATCTGCTGCTGGTATTAGCAGAGCCTAGTCCCAGTGAAGTTCTCTGCCACACATATACCATCCTGGCTAATGTAAATTGAACAAGTGCCTTGCATTTGGATCTATAAGACTTAGACGACACCGATTCCAATCCTTCATTACACTGACTCTTGCAATTGGCAATCCATTTCCCTTTAAGGAATGCAGTGACTAGTTCCTTAGGCTGTTGTTCCATTACGTAGAAACCTTTAATAGTAGTGGGTGAAGGGTGGAACTAGGGTGGCACTGTGCACAGCAAATAGTGTTGTCACCTAACAGCAAGAGATTTCCTGGTTCAATTCCTGGCAGGGCAACCTTTTGTGTTGAGTCTACATGTCCTGCCTGTGTTTGAGTGGGTTTCCTCCAGGTGCTCCGGTTTCCTCCCACATTCCAAAGACATTCAGTAGGTGGATTGGACATTTTAAATTGGCCATAAGTGTGAGTGTGTATGCAAGTGTGTGGTGCTGAAGAATTTCCATGGTAGGGGTAGTCACCCGGCGTTTACACCTTGGCTCTAAATGATTGTCAGTTGAAGTGATGGGTCTATATCATAACATCGAAGTTCTCTAACATTGAATGTTATTATATCGAACCCTAAACACTGAAGTGTGAAAACATTGAACAGTCAGAATAGCGATTTTTTTTCCCAGGGAAAAAAATTGCTATTCCGAGAAACATACACACAGCACAGACACACACAAAAAACAGCCATCCATACACACACACTTAAAATCTTCCACCTAAACTAAACTTTACATACAGTACTAGCTATCCACTTACCTTAACCCAACCCTAACCCTAAGGTCCATCACTATTGCACACTCACCTCACCCGCACCCTAACCCTAACTCACCTAACCTGCCCCTAACCCTAACCTACACACAATCGCACACTTACCTGACCCACGCCCTAACCCTAACTTAACTAACCCGCCCCCTAACCCTAACCTACACACAATCGCAAACTTACCTGAACCTGCGCCCTAACACTAACGTCCGCACACTTACCTGACCCGCTCCCTAACCCTAAGTCACCTAACCTGCCCCCTAACCTACACAAAATCGCACACTTACCTGAACCGTAACGCTCCAACATATTGAACGCTGAAAACAGCGAAGCCACGGCAACGACCCACTGAATTCTTTCCCTGGGAAAGAATTTGATGTCCTGCACCTTCGCTGTTTTCAGCGTTCTACATTACGGGTTTGATATTATAACATTCGATGTTAGAGAACTTCAATGTTATAATATAGACCCAAAGTGATACACCAACTGCATGTTCAAAAATGGGAAAAAGAGGGTGATGGATGGGTGAAGGGGTGGACCTGCCATCCTTGGGAGTCAGTAGTGATCCCTTAGGGTATCCTATTTGTCTGATTATAGTAATCATCTGCAGATATTGCCACTAATTAATTAACCCTTCTGGATTACTAGACTTTAATTCATTATAAGATAGTATGACCCCTGTATGATTGTGAAAGAGTTGGTGAACATAATAAATGGCAGCCTAAGCCCAGCTTGGCCAAAGTATGGGTACATAGGTTCATAGGTTCATAGGTAGCTACTAGGCTATTGGCCCTAGGGCCTATACAAGCCCAGCCAAAAAGGTACCCTGGCTTTTGCCACCCAAGAAAATTATTTTCTTGTGCCACTGTCAAGCAGAGCCACAGAAGTGATCCCCGGGGTGAATTTCCTATTTCCCATCCAATCATCAAGATTTTTCTTGAAGAGTGCTAATGAGGAGCTTTGCTTGATATAGATAGGTAGTTTATTCCAGAGCATGGGAAGTCTCTGGGACAGGAATCTATCCCTCCGGCATGTTCTGTTTATTGTGGTGACAAGGTTTAGATCCCTAGAGCATGTAGCTCAGAAGGATTGGGATTTCTTTAAGTGGAGCATACCCAACAGCTCTGGGTTTGACATAGCTTTGTATGTTAGGCAGATATCACCTCTGAATAGGCGATATGCGACGGAGTAAAGCTGGAGTTTTTTGAGACGGTCTGCATAGGGCATTTGTTTGAGGCTGGTAATCCTCTTTGTGAGGTATTTATGTGGCCTTTCCAGTTGTTGTAGATGTCTTGTGAGGTACATACCAAATGTGGTATTGTACTCTATAATGGGTCTAATGAGTGATGAGTAGAGGGGAACAATGACCTCTTTTTTTCTGGATGAGAAACCTTTTGTGATGAGGTGTGCCACGTAGAAGTATTTCCTGACTACTGTGGTGATGTGATCATCAAAGGAGAGACTACTGTCCACTAGTGTCCCAAGGTCTCATCACATTGTCATTTAACAACTCTCTGTTATATCAGAGCCAGATATTTTTGTATCCCAAAGGAGACTTCTGCCAACTAGGTTCCCCCTTAGCTAAATGCCAGTCTTCCATCTAGGGAGTGTATGCTGGGATACATTTCTATGTTAAAGGAGGTATCTTGCCACTATGAATTTCTTGAAGCACCCAAATTAATTCAGTCTGATCCCTGGCTCTCTTGATGGAGTGAGCTGTGATAGCTTTTACATACACTAGCAGGTTAGGTAGGCCAAACCCTGGGATTCTGTTTGATCAGATATAAATTGTCCTGAGTACTTCTGGGTATCTTGCCCACCCATAAATAACTTATTGTAAGTTTTTGACATTTTGGAATTAACTTAGAAAAAGTGATAATGGGCACATATCACAGTATATGCAACATATGAGATAGAATGAACATCTTAATGGCTTGCAGCCATTGTAGAAATGACAGATTCTGTTGTTTTAGCTGAATGACTCTCTTAACGGATGATCTAGTTCTTTGCAGCCACTATGAGAAATTTGAAGAAGTATTCAAATAAGTAAAGAAAGAGGGATTTTTGCAAACCAAGGAGAAGGTAAAAAATGGTAAACATTTCAAAAGAGAAAGTGGAAAGAGGATAACTGACAAATTACAGACTATGACCAGTAATAAACTGGAATATAAACTTCTCGAAATAATTCTTGCCTCACATATAGAGATGGCTTTGCCTAATGTCATATAAAGAGTGCAGATGAAGGCTGAGACATGATTGCTGGATAATGGCTAGCTGTTGCTATATTCTGTGAATCAAACAGAGTGTAGAGCCAGGGAGATAAAATGACTGGAATTTTTTCCATCCCCTCTCCCCAAAGGACTAAATTAAATGGCTCCTTTACCTGCACTAAATGGATCAACAGAAACATGAATGCAGGGGCCGTCACTTTTTGACCACCATTTATTGAATAAAAATAGTGCTTTCATCTTATACCATAAAAATACTTCTTCAGATAAAAACAAAGTTTCAACTACCCAAACTTAAAGGTTTTCATTAATCACATGACTACTGTCCTTTCATTCAAACTCTCCTCTCAAATGTCTTAAAGACACAGACCTCAATAAAAACTACATATCCTATACTAATCATTCATATGTATGAATAGAAATATTCAAATATTTTACAATAAATCTTAAAATTCAGTATACAAACTCAGTACATTCTAATATACAGTATATAACTTCAAACAAAGCAAATAAACAATTTGCATAAAACATCCCGTTCATGCATGATTAATTAAACAGTCTATCCCATATAAATTTTTAGCTTCAACAGGCAAGGAATAGAAGACATTTCATTTAATCTTGGCAAGCTACCCGAATTTAAGTGTACTTGCCAGTATAATTTTTTTTTCTGCAAAAGTAAATTCCATGGTCCTCCCCTCAGATTCTGTGCCACCCTTTCAATAACAACAAATTTAAATTCATGACTAGGACTTTCATTCATATGTTTAAAATAAAGCATTGGTAGTCTTACTTTTTTTGATCTCATAGATATGTTCATATATCCTTTTCTTTATTTTACACTCCATTTTTCCTATATAAAACCTGGGACACCTGTGGCATAAATCCCCATAAAGAACTCCTGATAAATTACAGTTATATTTGCCATTCACATTAAATAATCTTTTGCTAATAGTACATGTTTCCCATTTGAATATATTTGCAATAGTTACAGCTTCCACATTTTTTTCATGCCGTTATTTTGTGTTGTGTTTCTAACTATCATAGACTCAGATAATTTTTTTAAATTTCTTTGCCTTTTTATAAACTATAATCAATCTCCTGCTTTTCCCTTTATATACTTGTATTCATTCATTATATTCCAATTTTTAATTTAATACCCTTCTAATTAAATTGCTATCTAAAGTAAAAGGAGTGACAAAGCAACTTTTAGATTTACATTCCATATTCTGTTCTACATTTCTTGTTAATACATTAATTCTAGCAATGTTATTTAAAATAGGGACAAAAATCCATTTGCTTTTTGTTCATTACCTCATACATGAAATTGTCTATAAATATGTCCAGATATCCTCTCTTTATAAACCTATTTTTTAGTGTATGACATTCCTTAATAAAATCATCAAAGACAGACACCATTCATGCTGCCTGAACAAATTGTTCCTTCACTACAGCTTTCTTTTGAACTGTGGGGTGGGAACTAGTAAAATGCAAAAATGAATTTGAGTATGTTGGGTTCCTATAAATGTTTTATGCAAATGATCCTTTACCAATATAACATCCAGATAAGAGATACTCTCCTCTCCGATCTCATATGTAAAACTCAAAAATTCAGTAGTCAAATTTATGTATTCCATAAACATGGGGATTTTTTCTCTTTTATCATTCCATACTATAAATATGTCATCAAGGTACCTCGTATAAAGGCACAGTGATTGAACAAGGTTACTGTTAAAAATAAAGGTCTTCTCCAGTTCAGTCATAACAATATTAGCAATTAATGGTCCACAAACAAAATGCTATTATTCATCCTATCAATATAATCACATTTGTGCACAATAATAAGACCCCCTCTTATTTGATTTTATTATTCTTATTTCATAAGATTGTAATGCATCTAAACCTCTTTGCCCTTCTGAAATTCCTATTATACCTCTCAGTGTTTTTACTTAAAATATACCCAATACTGAGCTCACATATTTCACTCAAACAATTGAAATACAGGATGCAGGGGTTTAGGGATGTAAATGCTGGGTACTTTTAGGCCTGAAGCATCCAAACATCTATCATCAAGTATCAAATTTAGATTTAATTTCCTTACAAACATTTTAAGTCCATAATACTCTCCACAACATTTTCCCTCTTAGCTGGAAGAAACAATAGCCCGTTGGCAAAAATATTGGCATGCACCAAATTAATCTTGCACAAACTGAAGTTAAACACTTTTAAATCACCAGTCTTGTTTGTAATAATAGTACAGCATTGTTACAAGTCCAGAATGCAATTAAACCCCTTGTTTGTATCTATTATTGCTTTTGTCTCCTTCTTTTCTGCTCTGGATTCTGCCATTGCTGTTTGTGGCCCTGGGGCAAATAATTTTGCCCTGTACATTGTCTCCTCTACTGCCTCTGTTTCTCCTTCAGTCGCTCAGATTGCTGTAGTGATGGAAAGTTTAAAGGAAGCTTAGTAAATTCAGGCTGCCTATTATTATGACTGTTATCACATGTTCTGTTTGCTTTATTTTGAGAGGAATCTGTACAATCATTATTGATATTATTTTTGTTGTTACCAGATTTTTCCCCATTCTTGAGATTTAGGTGGATATGCTTTCTGATTAAACTAATCTTAGTAATCCTGCTCATACTTCTTAAATTTTCTCTGTTTTATCTTACAAATCTGTTCATCAATGGTCTTAAATATGTGTGAATGTTGCAGTCTATAGTGTTTGTATAATAAATATTCAGTAATAGATTTATCTAACACATCAATCTCTGTACTTAGTTCTTATATAGTTCTCAAATTATGTTTTGCCAAGAGTTTGATGAGTTTACACCCATGACTATCAAGGATTTGTATCAATTCTTCATGTAACCAAATAAAACTATTAGGAGCCATTTGTTTATGACTATTTGTGATATATTTATTATTTACTAATACTATTTTTGATGTATTTGTTTCCATTTTGAATCATAAGATGAATTTATCCACAATGCTATAACTTACAGTTGTTGAAGTTGCATACAGTTGAATATAATTTCCACCATTATACCAACCTTTTCTGTGCCAATCAAAGAAACTCTTGGTTTATTAGGATGCCAAAAAAATTAAGTAGAAAATGATCTATTTTCGATATCAATTTTTTTTGTTGGTGACAGTACTAAAGATTTTAAGACAAATGATATGTTATGGAGAATTACCATCTTAATGAGCATTAATTGTTTTCCATGGTAAAGCAGAATTTGTTCCAATTTGTGACTAAATTTATAATTTTATCAACAACCTGTTGAAAGTTTGTTTGTGTCATTTCTTTACTATTAGTGATAGTGATTATACCAAGGTACTTCATGTTTGCTTATCCAGTTGAATGTAAAATATATTTTGTATGAATTTTTTAAAACATTTTATTAATTAATAATATACTTGTTTTATTATGATTAAATCTTAAGTTTGAGTTTTCTTCAAACTGACTCATATGAATAATTATATGTTCTAATGACTTTTCTATATTTCTTATTGTTAGTAAAATATCATCAGCAAAGAGCTGAATCTTTAGTTTAAAACCTTCTTTTATTTTGATTCCATTAATGTTCCTATTGGATCTGATACTATTAGTAAATGGTTCTATAGCTAATGCAAAAAAGTAAAGGTGATAATGGACAATCTTGTTTTGTGCCTTTTTATAATTTAAAAGAATTAGAAAGAGAATAACCTATTTTAACATAAGCACAAGAGTTATTGCATAACTTAGAAATTAATGCAAGTAGTCTAGTGAGAAAATATACACTTTCAGTGCTTTAAACAGATACAACCAATTAACTGAATCAAAAAACCTTATCTAAATCAAGACTAATGATAGAAAGTTATTTTTTTTATTTTTATTCGCATAGTCCAATAATGTATGTATTCTTATTACATTATCCTTTACTTGTCCATTTAAAATAAATCCAGTTTGATCATTGTTTGTTTAGGTATAAGTAGATTAATTCTGTTAGCTAAAATGGACATGAACATCTTATACTCCACAGTTAAAAGTGAAATGGGTCTGTATGATGAACACTTTGTAGGATCATTATCTTGCTTTAAAATTGGTGATATAAGGGAATATTTCCATGATGGGGGACATCAGCAGTTGTTTTTATTTCACCATAGACCTTATCTAATATTTTAACTGTGTCAAATGGTAATATTTTATATAGTTCTAGTAAGAAACTATCTAAGCCCGGCACCTTATTAATTTTTTACTTTTTTATTTGATCTTTTATATTGGTTAAAGTGAAAGGTCTATCTTTTTTTATTTGTTTACTTATTAATTTATTATTTATATTTTCTCTTAGAAAAGTTTCAACTATATCATCATTATCTATTTAGTTGTATTATTATTTATATTTTCCTAAAATATTTTAAAGTCCTCAAGAATTCCTTTAATATCTGTTCTACTTTCTTTTTTATTATTTGTATGTGTTATAATTTCTTTGATATGATTTAGGTTATACAAGCTTAAAGGGTTTCATGAATATCCCTAAAGTTTAAGTTTTTCCAGGTTTATTGAAACTGTATGATTTAGAATTTCACCATTTTTTTTATTTAAGTTTTTAAGTTCAGACTGACTGATAATGTCATTTGGTTTTAGATTTAACTTTAGTGCATGTATTTTGGTCTGTAGTGTATTTAATTATTTGTTCCATTCTCTTGTTTTACTAATATACCAGCTTGTAACTCTTTCATTTAAGTAAGCCTTTAGTGAATCTCACAGGGCAATGTCAGTTACTTTACCGAGCATGTTTGTTTCTAGGAAATTTTGATCTCTTTCACATACCTGTCCTTGAATCCTTTTATTTTAATAATTTATGCTGTTAATTTCCTATGATGTATTTGATTGTCTGTTTTTAAAATAATATTAAAGATTACAGCATTACAGTCAGATAATGGACATATAACTATTGAAACTTCTCTGATATATGATAATAGATTGTTTGAGACAAAAAAGTATCAATATTTGTTTGTGTTTCATATTTATATGACTAATGTGTACATTGAAGTGAGTTTGTTTTCCTTAGCTCATATATAGCCTTTAAATTAATTAGATTTACAAAATTGAATAAGTATTTGGCTGAAGATGTGATTCTCAGCTTTCTATCTGCAGTTGAATGTTTGCCCGATAAAATACAATCAAAATCACTAGCAATTATGACTTCACCTTTCATGTAATAGGATATAGTATCTAAGTAATTTTTTTGTATCTTTAGCTCCAAACCCTGGAATCTAATAAGTGTTCACCAATGTATATAGTTTTCTATTCTACTCAGTTATAACAATGCTTAACATACCATTTTTGTCAACCTCAGTATCTTTTACTTTAGGCATTATTGGTGAATTCTTCCATAAAATGAAAATGCCTCTTCTTTGAGCTCAAAAGCCAGATAATTCTTTAATGAAAATTTATTTACATCTTTATTAAGTAAATGTGTTTCCTGTAGAAATACTATTTAAGCTTTATATAATTGCAAGTATTTGAACAGACTCCCCCCATTTACTGGATTATTCAATCCATTAATATTAATAGATATAAATTTAAAATCAGACATTTATATAAGAGAAAAAATGCAGGTGTGATGAAATTGCATTTGTGTACAGAACGTATTGTATACTTTATATATAACAATATGAAATCTTCAGCTATGGACAAAACTTTTGAAACAAATAAAAAAATACCTAATGATATAACCCTAAAACATTCTACCATGGACTAATGTATTCCTTGTTTGTTGAAAAAGTCAAAGTACCTCTCAAACTCTCCATCAGACTAACAAAGCTTAGCTCATGCTTCTGTTTCATATTAATGCGTCTCATTTTTTACCATGCACCATCTTAAAAAACTCCATCAGTGAGTTATTATGAATAAGATTCCAGGTCTTCTTTCTTGTTTTAGTTGCTTAACCTATCAGTACTTATCAGTGCTCTCAACCAATCAGAACAGGTCAGTGCATTTCAATGGAAGATAAATTCCAAAAGTTTTTGCAAGTTGCTACTCACAAAGTATCTGTTGCAGGGGTTCCCTATCAGAAGCCTGAAACACTATAAGCCTGAAAATCAAAATCCTGAAAACTAAAGCCTGAAAATTCAAAATCCCGAAAACCCAAAATCCTGAAACTCAAAATCCTGAAAACACAAATAATGCTAATATGTCACTATAAAGACACTAATATCTACCAACTGACCCTGACCCTAACCCTAACCCTAAGGTCCGTCACTATCGCATACTCACCTGACCCACGCCCTAACCCTAACTCACTTAAACCGCCCCCTAACCCCAATATTTGTCACTATTGCATACATGCCTAACCTGCGCCCTAACCCTAACTCACTTAAACCGCCCCTAACCCTAACATAAAACCAACCGCACACTTACCTGAACCCAACGCATGACCTAACACCACAGGGCTAACAATAGCAAACCACAATGACGTCAGTATGTCCATTTTGTGTTTTCAGGATTTTGAGTTTCAGGATTTTGGGCTTTCTGGATTTTGAATTTTCAGGCTTTAGTTTTCAGGATTTTGATTTTCAGGCTTATAGTGTTTCAGGCTTCTGATAGGGAACCGTTGCAGGATGCCTGGAGTTTAAACAGAGCAGTTCTTTTCATACTCTGGTTCTCCTAGTTCACAGAATCTGGCAGTGGATGCAATTTTAAGGTTAAACTTGACCACGTTTATTTTTAAGACATTTGTCTGTCAGTTTCAACATCACAGATTCTAGGGAATGAAATAACTGAGATGAAAAAGAAGTAATAATACATATTCTGCATTAATCAGTGATTAAAATTAATAATGATGAATGTCAGGCAACAGAATTCAGACACCAGCAATACATATCACACAATACATTCTATCCCATAAAAAATAGTCTATGTTTAATAATTTTTGCCCTGTTCCTGCTGGCCATCAAGCCCCTCACCATTAACATTACACTATCTGAAGGGGAGCCATCATCCAGGCAGCCAGAAGGGTGTTTTGTGCTCATGACAGCATCCTAGCAATAAGGGATTTTTTTCTTTTGTAGTCTAACCTCCAATGCTGGTGGTGATGTAAGCACTTGCATTACTATAAGGGCCACTTACGCCCCCGCCCCGTCCATACATGCATGCATGTATGTTCTACGACATGCATAGACAAGGTCTACCTTCACTGGCTAGGGCTGCCATGCCCATTTCTACACCCGCCCTGTCCATACATGCATGCATGTATGTTCTACGACATGCCTAGACAAGGCCTACCATCACTGGCTAGGGCTGCCATGCCCATTTCTACACTCCACCCCATCCATACATGCCTGCATGTATGTTCTACGACATGCATAGACAAGGTCTACCATCACTGACTACGGCTGCCATGCCCATTTCTACACCCCCCCGTCCATACATGCATGCATGTATGTTGTACAACATGCATAGACAAGGTCTACCATCACTGGCTAGGGCTGCCATGCCCATTTCTACACCCCCCCATCCATACATGCATGCATATATGTTCTACAACATGCATAGACAAGGTCTACCATCACTGGCTGGGGCTGCCATGCCCATTTCTTCTCAGTTCCTTGCATTGTAACAGGTCACTGCCGGCCAGCTGAGGTCCTGTCATCAGAGCAGTAAAACGAGCTGGTTGAGAACTACCATACCTTCCAGGATGAGCGTGCCCCAGCCTCCATACCTGTCTCATCAAGTAGCCAAGCTGCTAGTCAACCTTGGGTCATCCCAGCTATAATCATCCATCCATGCCATTGTCACAGACTATAAAAATGCTTCCTCTTTTACGTAGAGAAACAAATCAGTGATAACAGATCCTGCATGAGGACTGCATCTCCTTTAATAAGTAGAACTTAATTTTTATATGAACATATTTATATAGATTTTAGCTGCTTTATTTTTATGACTGTGAAAAATAAAATAGACTGACTATTGTGACCCTTGCAGATTTAAGGTTGATTTAATTTGCCGTGATCAGTGTTTTTGGAAGCTGCATTGTTTTCGTCACTTAACATTGATTCTTCTCCGCACATTTTAATTCGTGATTGAGTTAAGATAAAAGTTTAAAAACAAAAAGACAGAAATAACTGCTTTGGAGTTCGGAAATGGAGATGTTATTAATTTTACTATCTTTGCAAGGAATAGTTTCACATGGAGAAGGGAAGTTTTTTCTTAAAGGAATGTGGGAGCCACAGAACAAATAATCTATGTTGTGCTGTGGTTGGTAAGGAAGTATAGACAGACTGGCTAGGGTAAGCAATTAATGAGGAAGTAAAGTCAGGCTTGCCAGGTGCTTGCAGTTAAACGATTGTGCGCCACTTGCAAGGTGATTGGAGCTAAGCCCAAATGGAAGGAAGACCAACAACCTTCTCAAATTAGGAGGTAGTAATGGCTGGCACAAAGCAAGGAAAAATAGGTTGGGTGTCAAAATGCATCCATGGCCATTAATGACTTCTTTTTGATAAAGGAAGTGTCATATGCTGGTAAGGAAATGCAAGCAAACCTGCTTGGATAAGCAGTTTGTGACAAAATTAATTTATCAATCTTGCTGGATTCTTGGACCTAAACAATTGGTTCTACATCTAACTGGGCTCATGCCTAGATGAAGAAAGATGAAAAACCTTCCTAAAGTTCATGGTGATAGAGGTTGGTGCAATATAAGGAACGGATATGGATCCATAGATCCGTACTGATGTCTGTTTAATAAAGGAACTGTGCTAAAGTTTAATAAAGGAAATGTAATAAGGCAGGACACATAATTTATTTACTTTTGTAATGCTTAGAAGGGAGGAGACCTTGCAAACTAAAAAATGTTTCCCGGTGCATTTGTGCAGTTATATAAAGCAGTGTCAGCATCTCTGTGGTCAGTATCTGTTGAGTATGAAGGAGTGCATGTGGCAGTTAATGACCTCTACGAGGAATTAATCTGTTGTAAATTGCAAGAGAATAAAATAACACAGCTGGGCTGTGAATCACTGAATAATGGATCAGAAAAGAGACCGGGAATTAAACAAGATGCTTCACTTTTAATTTGTATATTATTGATTCTTCGTGAAAGTGATTGAGATTTTGGTGCTAAAATTTAAAAGTTGCACTAATTACTCAGTGTATGTAGCTTGCGTAGTGACTTGAGAATCATTCACATCCATTTATATTGAAAGTAGTTTAGAGGCCATTTTAAAGAAACACAGCTCTTTTACTTCGTATGTTCGGGACACAGTAAGGATAGCTTGCAAGAATATAGATGTGCTAAATATGCCAGTATTGTGGACACTATGCGTTTCTAACCAGGAAAATAATGTAATAACGCAGACAAAGAGGTGATAGTCAGCAATTTAATACAAGTATTATGCATTAGATTAGGACAAACTAGAACAAAAATAGAGGCTTCTGTCATTCTGAGTCCCTTTATAAAGTATTAGGCAGTAGCAAATTATTTTGTAATAACATTTAAGACTTTTTTATACTTAGCTAAGCACAAGCAACACTTCTGAGGGACAAGCTGGGAACACATTGAATAATCCGTCTAAGAGTCACTCAATGGGCATACGGAGACTGACAGAATCCAACCCAAGATGACAAAACAAAACATTTCAGAAGCTTGCAGCCCTTACAATTTGCAATAACAACCATACTGCTATGCTTTTTCAATACTTAACAGTAGGGAACAGATTATTTTACTTTAGTAAGATGCTGCTTTGTTGGGAATAACTCATTCCTGTAAATAAAAAGGAGAAATCAAATCAACTAAGGGCCAAAGTGAACAATGTAAAAACAAGAAAGTTGTATGCTGAAGTACTTGAGCTGGAAACCAAAAAAGAAACACAAGTTAACAGAATTAAAGAATATGCTAAAGCATGTTGCTTGCAAACAGTTTATTCATTAGAAAATGAACTTATTATAAAGAACCAACAAAGAGGTAGGACCTGAATAAACCTGCAGGGAAATATTAAAAGAGGCTGTGAATGTAAGATAAAGACTATGAACCATGGTCACTTAAGTAACTGATATGCAAGAAAGCAAAATGTTGTTTTGTATGTTACATAAGAGTTCCTCTTCATAAGTGCTGAACCTAGCAAAGAAAACATGTGAGCATAAGCCCTGCATGTCTGTCTGTGTTTTTCCCACTATTAGAGATATTTGATGGGGACAGATTCAATGCAACACACAATTACTGCAAATTGTATGGCTGCTGTCAGAACTAGACAGGGCAACTTATTGCAGTCCCCTGCACACAGACGTGTGCATGAGCGCGTGCTCGAGCATGCACACACACACACACACACACACACACACACACACACACACACACACACACACACACACACACACACACACGTATACATATATAACTGCCACAGATGAGGTTTGAGCTGACTGTCAGAATATAGTATACAACTCATTCCCCCCAACATACTTGTGAACCGCATTTTGCCTTAACATGGATTTTCTGAAGGCTGTGAAGACTGACGCCTACATTTCTGTCATTATTTAGCAGCCAGAAACAGTCCTTATTTATTTGGATGAAAATCACATATTTTATGAATAGCAAACAGACCAAAATATGTAAGCAAATCAGGACATTCTGTGAAATAAGGGAAAGCTGAGAACGTCTTTCCCCCTCACATATCTATATCTTTATATGTATATCTATAAAAAACAAAAAAGAAGGCCGCGGTAGAAAAGAACTATTTAATTGTAGTAAGAACTTTCTTTCAATCACTTACAATCAACTTCTTGCTTTTGTACTAAAGGATTCATTTTATGGTGCTTTCGTCAGTGGTGTCTATCACTCGGGAACTTAAGTTTATAAGAGTAATATTTAAAATATATCCCTATTTTGGGGCCTTTGTCCCCCCATTTTGTCAGGCTTTGTCCAGATTTTTTGCTCTAAGAGGTTGAGAGGTATGCTCTCACGTATAACAACTTTTAATAGCAGGCAGATTGTCAGTAATGCACACACTACACCCAACTCACATAGTGAGGACCGGACAAATAGAGGCTCTTAAATGTATTTTCCTCAAACCTCCTTCACACTTCACTCAAAATAAGTGTCTTCAGCAGCCAGTAGAGCTCTCAATAAAAATAACATGCAACAAGACACTTACCATCACATCCCATGGTGTCTCAACTTCTAAACCCATAGGGCATACCTACACACAACATAATATTGTCATCAGCTGCCTGTCAGTGGCCAAGATCCACCAAATTACTCATGCACTCAGGTAATTGGATTTTAAGTACCAGTATGACTCTGTTATAGTCCATGTGGGTGTAAATAACCTGAGATGTACCTACCTGGACTACATAAAGAGACAAGATGGCACTCTCAGATTATGTTCCCCTGGCTGGTATCCACCTAGCATTGAGCAGCATTCTACCTTCTCCAAGGATGATACCACAATATGAACAAAAGTTGATCGACTTTTATAATCGGCTTAGTTTTTGGTACCACTCCCAAGGGGTATTTATATCTGTCAGCATGAGACAATATGGTCAACAGACCATGCACCTTTGCCAGGGAAGGTCTGCACCTATCCCCTCCAGGCTTTCAAATATTGGCTAAACATTGCCCTCCCCACACAATGCCTTTATAAGCAATGCCAACCTCACTAAACTTCTGCTGTATCAAAACCAGCCAGAAAATCTAAGGGTGTTACTGCTCAATGCCAGGAGTCTAAACAAGAAACTCTACTCCTTTCAAGCTCTCCTCATCTTGGAAATGCCAGAGGCTTGTGCAGTTACTGAGGCAATGGAGAGCACCCCAGCAATGCAGAGCTACAATGTCTTTCACACATTTAAACCAGCTACTGTCCAAGTGGGGACTAAAGGTGGGGCGTCTGACTTTACATCAAAAACAGTCATACCTGAAGGCTCGTCAACGAGGATGATAAGGTATAGCTTCCTCACATCCAAATTATCACAAAGTCCCACTCCATGTCCTTGCAAGCTATAGGTCTCCATGACCCAGGAAATCCACAACACATACTTAAATTACTGGAGTCACTCACCATTCAGCCCAATACTGTAATCATGGGTGACTTTAACTACCCCATTATAAACTTGGAATCATACACAACCCAAAACGTGCAGGCCAAGGATTCATACACTTTGTCAACACAAACACCCTGTATCAGACTGTCTACATGCCCTCTAGGGGTGCAAACATAGTGAATCCGGTCCTCACTAATATGGGAGAATGCTGCAGCTCCCTTGTGTAATGTCCTCAATGGTAAGGTCATACCATAAAGCGATCTCCTTCAAACTAAAAATAAAAATAAAACACAGGGCCATGCTAACACTGGAACATATAGAAACTATTGTAAGACAAACTTTCTACTATTAAGTGAATATCTGTCAAAATGTTAAGTTCCCCCAAACCCTGAGAACATTTGTCTATGGAGAATTGTTCACAAATACCTTGTACCATCATGTTAATTGATGCATTGAAACTGCTATGCCCTCAAGGAATAAGCACAAAGCAAACACTAAAAACATAAAAACAAACCACCCTGGCGTTGCAATGCTCAGCAGGAGTAAAACGTCTCTCATAACATAAATAAGAAACTCAGAGGGCAAATCAAGTCTACTAAAACCAAAGATGAGGTGAAAATAGCCTCCCAGGCCAAGGAAAACCAATAGGCTTTCTTTATTTATGTCTGCAACCTCAAAGGCAGCACACAACAATGTGCAGAACTAATTGTAAATGGAGCCACCTACACAGAGCCAAAAGATATAGCAAATCTAGTGCCTCACAAAATTCACCTCTGATTTTACACCTGTGTCACCCACAATCCACCCTTCAGCAATGCCATAAAATACCCCCCCCCCTCCAACTATCAGTCAGTCCTTGAGGAACTCTCCATGGTCACGATTGCAGCATAGATGGGCCCTGATAATATCCCATCCTTGAAGAACTCTCCATGGTCATGATTGTAGTATAGAAGGGCCCCAGATTGCCTACTAAATAGCATGACTCATAGATCATTATTGTCACTGTTTAATTGTAGCCTCCAGACAGGCTTCATGACAAACAAATGAAGAACTGCATTGATTATCCCTCTGCACAAGGGTGAGCCATCTGTGGACCCCAGAAACTACAGACACATAAGTCTGACTAGTCTCAGATGTAAAGCCATGGAAAAATTATCATGGAGATGATTAACAACAACAGAAGAAATCTACAGACACTGGATCCAAGCCAGATTGGTTCTGACAAGGGTAGATCATGCTTACTTAACCTGGTGGACTTTTTTGAGAAAGTCACCAAGGCAATGGATGAGGGCAAAATAGTGCATATTGCCTACATTGTCATTTGATACAATTACCCCACTGGGACATTGTAGACAAACTCATGGAATTATGTATGAACCCCAATGTCATCTGCTGGATAGTTGGGTGGGTCTCAGACAGGACCCAAGAAGATAGGATAGGGGGAGTCCACCTTCACAAAGAGGCTGGTCACTAGCAAGGTCCCTCAGAGCTGTATGTTGGGTCTGTTCCTTTTTGGCATCTACTTCTCAAAAGGTAAGTCCAACATTAAGGCCTCTGGCTGAACAAGTTTGCAGACAATTGCAAACTAGGTTTAAGTCATAGAATCTCCCCAGTACACTAATAAACTTCAAGAAGGGCTGACTCAGACTACCAAAGGTGTTATGATGTAAAACCCAACACCAGCAAATGCATAATAGTATCCATTGGGAAATCAGCTATCCTTGGAAACATTGGTAACAACCCCTAACAGTAGATTCAGCAGTTATGGATTTGGAGATGCATGTGGACAGTAACCTGGCCTTTGACCATAATGTGTCTGCTGTGCAACATATATACAATGTTATGACAGCTAGGTCCAAGGAACTCATTACCCCACTGTATTTGGCCCTTAACAGGCTGACCATTGAGTACAATGCCTCCTTCAGTATGTATCTGACCAGGCACGTGGAACAACTGGAATGTCCACAGAGTTTCCTCACAAAAAAGATATAGGGTGTAAAAACATGTTCTACATTGATCAACTCAAATCCCTATTCCTGTAGTGAGTCTCTCACAGACTGCTGAGGGCCAATGTATGCCTGGCATATGAGGTATCCTTGGATCCTGCTCTAATGATCCTTCTGCGTATCTGCAAAGCAAACTGCATCAGAATTATCTGATCTAGGGACTTAAACCTTACTTGTGACATAAATAGGTCATGGTGGAGGGATAGGGATTGTCTCAAAGAATACCACTTCTATAAAACAGGCTTCCACATGAAGAACAGTTCTTGCTTAACCCTATTCAATAGGTTCATAGGTTCATAGGAGATTGCTAGGCTAATGGCTTAAGGGCCTTACAAGCCTAACCAATATAACCTGATTTTACCCAATATATGGCCCCTGGGGAAAGAGGATGGCATGAATTTGTGCTTGTGCATTGAGTACCTTACAGTTTGCCTCTGCCCATAACTGACATAGACACTACCCCATGTACAAATTTGTGATTCCCCATCCAGTGATCCAAGCTGAGTTTGAAGAGGGTCAGGAAAGGGCTTTGCTTAATGTGAATAAGAAGCCTGTTCCAAAGAAGGGGCAATCTCTGAGACACATATGTCTCTTCAGCATGTTTTGTTTGAGCTGCTGACTAAGTTTAGATTGGGTAACCTCATGCTGCTTGACTTGCAGATGTGTAACAGCTCCATCAGGGCTGGATTTGTGAGCACCTTGTAGATCAGGCATAGGTCACCCCTTAATTATAGGTAGGAAACAGAATGAAGGGACAGAGCTTTTAGTCTAGTCACATATCTCATGTTGTTTACATCCTGTATTTTCTTTGTGAGGATCCTCTGAGGTCACTCTAGCTGCTGTTAGTGCCTAGTCAAGTACATGCCAAATGGCGCACTCTACTCAATTATTGGTCTAATGAGGGGTGAGTAGAGTGGGACTATAATTTCCTTGGATCTGGATGCCATATCTTTACTTATAAGTTGTGTCACATAAAAGGATTTTGTAACACATGACGGTCAAAGTTCAGGCTACTATCAAGCTATGTACCTAGATCTAGGGTTGCCACCTTTTGTTGCGGCTAAAACCGGAGTAAGGCCATGCCCCTCACATCACATGTAACCCCGCCCATTCCCAGCCCTATCCCACCCATGTCCCGCCCATTGGGTAACATCATTATGACATCAGCTGTCGGGAGTACCCTCTTTTTCCGTTCCTGTTGCCTGCTTTTAGCTAATTTACTATGCTTTTCTGTAAAAAAACATAGCAAATTAGCCGATTTAACAAACTCTGATAGTCTGTTTCCTTTTTTGAAACAAAATACCGGAGTTTGTACAGTGTTTTCCGGACTACTGGAGAATCAATTTGATTTCCGGATAGTCCAGAAAAAAACGGATAGGTGGCAACCCTACCTAGATCTCTCACCTCTGAGTCCACTTTAAGGGGCATGCTATTGTTGTTGTAATTTGCAGGAGTATTTGATTTCACAAAGGGTATGATAATGCTTTTTTTTTTTTTTTTTTGCTTTTAGTTTTAGGCCATGGTTATGGCACCAGTCATTTGTCTGATCCTTCCACATTTGCCTTGACTACAGAGAAATATATTCCAAACAGCAGTGGTCCCAGTATTGACCCCTGTGGCAGACCACTAGTAACTGGGCTGTTGCTGGATCTGGATTCACCCCCTTTAAGCATAATATGGGCTAGTAGATGGGGAATTAGAAGTTCACCCCTAATGTTATACCTATATCCCTAATGGGCAGAAGTAGCCTGTAAATACTGGACCACCAAGCTCCAGCTTGCATATACCCCTCAGAATAATCTTACTTACTTACTAAACTTGTAAGATACATTTGGGATGCAGGTTTAGGCTTATAAAAGTCCCTGTGGTCATTTGCCTAGTAATCACCTATGAACCTATAATCACATTATTCGCCAGCTAAAGTATTTTTAGTGCATTTAGCAGCAATAACATAGCTTGTTTTTAGGAGTGGGTTCTGTTTCTTTTTTTTCTCATGGTTAACTAATTATTTACAGCATGAAGCCCTGGGCTAGGGCAACATTTTTTTTTACCTTTTTAGGGAGCAGTTAATGCTCATGTTCATGTGAGGTAACAACTAATGTGGGGAATCCTGCTGCAGCCCTCCCCTTCCAAATCAAATCATGGTTTATCCTAAACTGCTCCAACTGTGGGTGTATGGGATTTGTATACTGTACTACTGTTTTGCCTCTTTTAAGTTTTGTAGAAGGTCATTTATAAATCTACTTAGGATAACTAAGAGAACACTGCTTCTCCCTTCATTGCTTTTAACATACAGAATGATGCTTTATCCCCCCTTCACTTTTTGTCATTCCCGTATAACAAGGGAGTCTCACCTTTTATTAGATGTGCCTGGGGTTAACCTCTGATGTGGCCAAAAAATATGCATGCTTTACATGTGAGATTCCACTTGATGCATTCTCCCACTGCACAGGTAAAACTAATCTGAAGGCTGATAGTGCAAGTTAGTAATTTTTTTGCGAGCTGGCTTTTTTGTTAAAGGCTATTCATTTAATGTTTAATTGCTTCTACCTTTGCCAATAAACTCTGTTTGATAATAGTGTACCTTTAGTACAAAACTGCAAATAGGTTTATAGCCACTGAATGTTTCACGTCTCAACATTTCCTCTCCTTGGTAGTCTAAACCCCCCCCCCCCCCTTGCACATGCATGGAGTTATACACCTGTGTAGCTCCATGACTGACAGCTTGCTTTGCTGTCCTCCCACCAATATCCACACAGGTCACTAGTATTATGCTTATCTATAGCTCCTCTAATACACCACCATGAATGGTCAACCTCTCTTCCCTCAATAATCAATAAACAACTTTATTTACACGATCAAGTTACTACTTCCCAATTCAGCATTATACAGTAGCAATCTGCTTCCAAACACCACCCCACATATAACGGCATCATAATACCCCACAACTTTAGCAATTCCAACAAATAACTTTCTACACATTCCTCTACTCTACCAGACCCTTTCTTGCAGCAGTACTCCTCTAGTGGACTCATTCTGATGACCACTTACAAAATTCGTTTCTGCAAGTGTGATCAGACTCTTTCGAACTATCTAACCCTTCATGATTATTACTATGTATAAACTCTGCTGAGCTCGATACGTTGAGCTAGTTTATTCAATATTACTTAATGCTTAATTTCTGTTTCTTCCTCTCTCCTTATTCCTCCTCTTCTTTAAGCCGTACTTGGTTAACACCTCTTTTTACATTGAACTTTCTTGTCTAGTCCCCATCACACCTATGTTTATTTTTTCTTTTGTAAAAACATCATTTAGTAACTCACTTAACTCTGCAAACTTCACCGTTACCCACACACACCTATTGTACTTCTTAAATAAATATGAACAAACGTACTTACTCTTACCTATATTTGCTTCAGTTATCTACACTGTATTTGCAAAATACCTGCTGTCTTAGCATAAATCTTCACATCTCCCCACAGCTCTCTGAAAGCACTGACTACCTCATCATCAGTATGACAACATGATTGGGAGCTCACACAGGGTTACCATCCGTCCCTGTGTGCACAGGACAGTCCCTACTTGGGCATTTGTGTTCTGTGAAAGAAAAGCTCAAAAATGACAAATGTCCGGAGATTTTAGGACTAAAAATAATTCCTAACATTTGTTTAATGCTTGCAAAAAACAATCATTTTGTATTTGAAACACATAAATATTAAATGAAATAGCATAAACAATGCAAATGCTACAAGAATACAGTTCTGTTTTGGCAAAAAGTGAAAGTTAACTTCGTTGCACTGGTCATGGATATGGTCTGTCCTGCAAAACCTCATTTTTTTTTTACAAAAAATGTCTCACTTTGGGCATTTGAAAAGGTGGTAACTCTAATCTCACATAAACTATATTCCTCTTCTTCAGAAACTATCTCATCCATCCATTGTAATCTTTCTTACCAAAACACCCATGCAAACATTGTCAGCTCTTTCAATAAACCTGACCGTACTCTCTATTACTACTTTACAGCTCTCTGTGGTGATCCTTAACTGTGGTTTTATTATTACAGTTCCAAAATATTAGACATTACTGAATCATGGATAAAAGATAATTCCTGGATCCCACCAGGTATATCAACTACCTTTAGTTTTGCAATTAGTTGGATGTGCAATTACCTCAATGCACACCTTTTCTATCCTTTCCTCAACCTACATAAGTGGAAACTCAATAGATAAGAACAGCCCAAAAGGACCATCACCTCTATGCATGAAATGATCATACAAACATTTTCATAGCAAATGCTTACATGCCTTCATAACCAATGCCTCATCCATCCAAAACACACTACTAGAAATAATGAGCACAACAGAGAAAAATAAAATTATTGTATTAGTGGGCTTTAACTTCAATAATCAAAATAACAACAAATCAACTCAACCATTTTGTGTCCTTGTAGTAACAATCCCAAGAACAAGTCCCAAAAAAACAGGGTAAGTGACGGAATAAATCCAACCAAATCCCAAAAAAATGAAAAGAAGGCAACTGTAACACCAGTATTAAATGGACAACTCCACTCTGAATATTAAATGTTTAATCAGCGTAAGTGCTTTCATAACAAAAGTTACTTTATCAGACGCATAAAAACAACCATATAAACATCTCATATAAATACACCAAAATCATTCAAAGAATCCAATCATGTTTCACATATTTCCCTCCATTTTTTAAAATAATAAATCAATTAAGATTTAAAGCGACAAGTGTTAAAACATCATGGCATCACATTGTAAAAAATATACATCAATAAAAAGCATTATTAAGATATTATATTGCATAACATGAAATGTTACAGCTAAAGATCATGCTAGACACATCCTAACATGTAAAATGTTTTGTAAGATACAGCCCATATAATATGTCCTACATATGCATGTTAACTCAATGTTTAATTCTCCTTCCATTTAATATTGGTTTCACGGGAACCATGCCATTCCGTCCAGAGCCCCTATGTGTTCCCAGACGTAAAATCCATTTCAGCTCATAACTTTCAATTCCATTAGTTATGTCCCCTATTCTTGGACTGTCCTGTATAACTTGCAGGACTTGGAACTTAAATTGATGACTCTCATTTTCAGCCAATATATGTTTTGCTATAGCACTATACTCCTGCTTGGTCCTTGTACAATAGTCATGATCCCTAACCCTCTTCCTTAACCTACGGTTCGTTTTGTCTACATAAAACTTGAAGCAAATAATACAGTAGGCAATATACACCAGATGTTTAGTGTTACAATCAGCACTATACCTCAAATGCCATAAATATCCGGTATCAGGATGTTTAAAATATCTAGACTCATCTATGAATACGCAATAATTGCATTTCCCACAAGCATGTGTGCCTAAGTTCAAATCTATCCCGGGTGTAAACATCCTTGGATAACATAACTGCTGCTTCAGGTTTAAACTGTTCTTATATGTATATCTAGGTCTGATACCTACTATCCCTGCAGTTTCATCATCTGTTAATAGAATATGCCAATTTCTGTTAATAACTTGCTAACAGTTTGAATAGGCACGTCTGTGAACACAAAATTTTGTTGCATCTCAGCCTTCACATGTTTGTATCTTGTAAGCTAAGTATAATGTAAGTAGTATTTGTATCTTGTAAGGTAAGTATAATGTAAGTACTAAGTCTGATTTCACATTTTATTTTAACTCATTAGACTTAAATGTCTGACAGTGTGTAATTAGGTGTCATTTTATCTTTGTTATCATAGTCAGGGTTATGCTCCTCTATGCCACAGAATTACCATATGAGTACTCACGTAATAAATACTTGTTGTATTTATTTTACATTAGTTTATCCTTTGTTGACTGTGTTAGTCCGACTAGGCTAGGGGCCACTTTACAGGAGAGGCCTGAGGTGGCATTTATAATATTGGGGAAATTTGACCAGAGCATCAGGAAACTTCCTTTATTCTTTTAGAAAGGTTCTGTGGGACCACCAACTCAAGTAGATGGGACCTCCATTTAATGTCTTATCCAAAGGAAGACATACTCATAAGTGCAGCCCTTCCCCCATGGTGCTCTGCAGTGCCAGCAATCCATTTACCTTGGTGTAGGAATGGAAATCACAACCTTATGCACCAAAAGCAAGTGCGCTCAACTAACACTGCTATATGCACATGTAAAGCCACTACTTGAGGTAGGGGAGCATATCAAATAATTCAGTCACAATTATGAATCCATCATAGGTTCATAGGTTTTTAGTTGTGCTAGGCTAATGGCCCTGGAGGCTTTACAAGCCTAGCCCATAGAAGTGCCCTGGCATCCTGCCACCCGAAGTTAGTTCCCAGTGCCTCCATTAAGTAGAGTCATTGGAGTGATCCCCGGGGTGAACTTTCTATAACCCATCCACTCATCAAGATTTCTCTTGAAGAGGGTCAGCGAGGTGCTCTGCTTGACATGTATGAGAAGTTTATTCCAGAGCATGGGCAGTCTCTGGGTGAGGAACCTGACCCGCCAGCATGTTCTGTTGATTGTGGTAATGAGGTTGTGGTCTCTGGAGTGTGTGGTGCGGAGGGATTGGTATTTCTTTAGATTTAGCATTTCTAACAGAGCTGGGTCAGACATGACTTTGTAAGTAAAGCAGAGATGGCCTCTAAGTAGGTGATATGAGACAGAGAATAGCTGGAGTCTTTTGAGTTTGTCCATGTAGGACATGTGTTTAAGGCCTAGGATCCTCTTTGTGAGGTACTTCTGTGGCCTCTCCAGCTGTTGCAGGTGTCTAGTGAGGTACATGCTAAATGGGGCATTATACTCAATGATTGGTCTAATGAGGGAAGAGTATAGAGGGACAATGACCTCTTTCTTCCTGGATGCAAAACTCTTGGTAATAAGATGTGCCACATAGAAGGACTTTCTGACCACAATGGCAATGTGGTGGTCAAAGGAGAGGTTGCTGTCAACCTGTGTCCCCAGGTCTCTTATTATGCCTTCAGTGTTCAGTGGACTCCCATTGATGTAGTAATTAGTGGGAACTGAGTTTTTACCAAAGGGGATGACGACCCATTTTTTTGTGTTAAGCTTAAGGCCATGGTTTGACACCAGTCATTGTTCTCAGTGAGGTCTTTCTGTAGGATGTCTGCATCACTTGGGGAGTTAATACTGGCTTCCAACTTGCAGTGATCTGTAGTCCTTTTGTGTTGGCCTGGGCTTCTGAGAAGTAGATGCCGAAGCGGAGAGGACCCAGGACCGATCCCTATGGGATCCACTCGTGACTGGTCAGCTATGTGTGTTCTATCTGTGAGCCAGTTTGCAACCCACCTAGTGATATAGGGGTTGATGCCTAGTTTTGTGAGTTTATCAATAATTTCCAAGTGAGGAATGGTAACAAAGGCCTTGGCCAGATTGAGGTAGGCTGCATGCACTGCCTTACCTTCATCCACAGCCCTGGTGACTGACTCAAAGAAGTCAACCAGGTTGAGCAGGCGTGATCTCCCTTTCACAAAGCCAAACTGGGGTCTAGAGTTTGGAGATTTTCTATATCTTTGTTATTCAGGTCCATGATGATGCGCTCCATAGCTTTACATATCAGACTCGTCAGGCTAATGGGGCGATAATTCCCAGGGTCTGTAGTCACTCCCCCCTTTATGGAGAGGGATGACTGTAGCAGTGCACCATTCGGTAGGGGCAAAGCCTGAGGTGAAGCTGTGACTGAACAGGACACACAGATGTGGTGCTAGTTTGCTTTGTAGTTCATGTAGAACACAGCCAGGGATATTATTGGTTCCCATGGAAGCTGCATTATTGGCCTTGGACAATGCAGCTTTAATCTGTGCTGCAGTAATACTGGGTGGTTGGCATTCTTCCGGTATTGTGATCGGTCCTTTGGGGGGGGGGAGGGGTAAAGTTGGCACTGAATCTTTCAGCCAGTATGTTGGCAATATCTGTTGGCTCAGTATAGGAGGTACCATTGTGCAGTATCTCAGAGCAAATCTGGGTATTGCTTTGTAGGTTCTTGATATAGCTATAGAAGGCTTTGTGATTGTTTTTAGTGTCTGCCACAATTCTGCCTTCATAGCTGGCTTTAGAGGATTTGATGAGGGATCTCAACTGTTTGCTGAGGCTAATAAGGGAGTTTTTCTAGTCTTGGGACTTCACCTTTTTCTGCAACAGTTTCTTCCTTCTGTTGTAGAGTTTATTAATGGCAGGTGACTGGCAGATTGGCTTCCTTTTTTTGGAGGAGAGCATCTTGGTTCTGCTGGGTATGGTTAGTTCCATGCATTTATGTACATGTTCGTACAGTGCATTGATGTATGATTCAGCAGTCATGCAGCTATTTTCTATTGGCATGGGTGCCGTGAAGTTAGCCATCTCTGTTTTTAAGAGTCCAAAGTCTGCTTTGGAGAAGTTTTTCAAGGTGGTTACCTTTGCGGGGTGTGTGGCTGAGATATGGATTTCCATGGTGATTAGTTTATGGTCTGATCTGACCAGGGAGGGATTGACTATTGGTATAGAGCAACATTTACCCATGTTAGTAATAGGTCAAGGATGTTGCTTCATCTAGTGGGGGTTAGAATGAGCTGGTCCAGATCATTGGAACTGATGAATTCCAGGAAGCGTTGGGCCAGTGTATTGGTGCTTGAGTAGTTTTCCCAATTAATGGAGGAGTAGTTGAAGTCTCCTAGTAGGAGAGTGTTGGGTTGGACCTTGATAGATTCCAGGGTGCTTAGGAACATGAAGTGAGAGTTTGTTGTTGTGAGTATGCTGATTATCACTGTCAACTAACAACAAAACGTGAGACTTTTTTTGCTTTGTCAGACTCTTCTTAAGTGCCACCATTTCTAACTAGGTACATTCCCTTATAAAAAAAAAAGTCACCACCAGAAAAATGCTGATTTCTTCCAGTTTACATGTTGACACTGTCTTTGTCAATGGAGTGTAAACATTACATTTCTGCCAAGAAGGCAGAAATATAGCATAGAGGAATGAAGCTCTGACTATGGCAATGATGACTGAGGTTCAGCTAGTGACGTGGATGCTGGAGACGTGGACTAAGGAGGGAAATGCATGATGAGGAAGGCGATTGGAACATTTTGTCCTGTGGCACATCCCTGCTTACATTCCCTGGTGGCGTCTAAAGACAGAGAGAGGTGTGTGCCTAAAAAGAGGTGGAATAATAAGAAAATAAGAGTTAATGTCCCCTTCATGGTTGCTGGGTTTTACTTTCTATGCGGATGCTGCTTCTGTTATAATAATGAAAGACATAAAAGTAATGCCTCAACTGAGCTGTTGTATTACAGGAAAATCTGGAAATACCAAGTGAGTTAGAGGGATTGAATGTCTCTAAACTGGGATATCTGACAACAGGACAGCCTAATAATTACAATAAAAAATACTGTCAGAAACATGCTATGAGCAGTCAGTATGCTTTAAAAAATGATTTCTGTCTAACAATGAGGAAAGAAATTAAGAAAGAAAGAAAATAAAGAGTTATTTATTTATTTGATAGCAGTTTTAGTATGGTTCCTAACCACAGGGGTACATACTGTACCCTTGTGGTAATTGTACAACTTGTAGTTATGTGACAACTGAAATACAGTGTGTTAATATATTATAATTAATAGTATAATTGTATAATACCCTATAGAGTAATTCATTCTTACATTAATTAATTAATTAATTTATTTATTTAACATTTGTTAACTGGGAAAGTCCGACTTGGAACAATTTGGTATAAACAAAGCCAATTTTCAGCGGAGGCCTGGGGAGAAATGCTCCAGATGCATGTCTTTGTAACATGGGAGGAAACCAGAGCACCTGGAAGAAACCCACACGAACACAGGGAGGACATGCAGACTCCACACAGAAGGCACTCCAGCCGAGAATCGAACCAGAGAACCTCTTACTGTGTACCTGCAGTATATGGGGACTTAAAGAGAAATTTTACAAAGAAATTGCAGGAACATCTTCATGATATTAGTAAAGATGTTGACTATAGTTCATTGTTATTAGTTTTAGGAATTTTCATAATAGTTGTGCTAATGATTTATGTAACACTGTTCTGTGTCAAACTGGAGCTCATGTACAAGATGGTTTTACAGAAAATAATGAGGAGCAAATACTTTTAAAGTTTACACTTTAAGACCTAATGGTCTTAATATTAATTTAAATTGGAAATCATTAGTTTAATTGCTCAATGGTATAACTGTTTTATCTGATTGTTAATTATATTATTTGATTGTGTTATGTGAGTTTATATGACCTGTGTGGTTTTAACATTGATTATACCCTTGAAGGTCTTTTGAATGAGGTGCTACATGGTTGGATATAAAAGCTGATTGCCACACTTTGTCATTATTACTATTACTAAGAAAGAAAGAGTATTTATTTTGGGATCAGAGTATTTGCATGCTATATGAAGTAAGTATGAAGCACTGGGGGGCACATTTTAGGAATAAGCAGTATAGAACACACAACCATATTAAACCATTAAGTTGTGGAATATTACAACAAAACTGACTGTTGAGCTTTATTTATTTATTTATTTAAATTTTATTTTATTTTACTGATATTTGCCTTCATAAAGCACTGATCTATATGGACCAAAGCCAGCCTCAGCCTGGGAAATACAAGAAATATACACGGTGAAGACAGAGACATAGTGAGAATAGAATAAATAAATACATTTCAGGCACAGTCTGAAAAGTACAAGTCTGAAAGTTTGATTAGCTGTGTTAAAATCTGTATTGGTTCAAGAAAAGGTGTCACATCACCCCAGTATGCTCTATCAGTGGACTAGCATGAAATATCTCTTCATTTGCCACTACAGACTCCTGAGAGGCAGAGCAGTAAATTATCCTTTATGGATAGAAAGAACTTTGCCAGTATCTGCTGCTCTGTCTAGAAAACACAAGTCTGTCCAAGAGCTGTGATCATAAGAGCAACATTACCTGGATATTGACACTGTGAGGCATAGGAAACCCCCTACACCCCATAGCAATTCAGGAAAGATTAAATTTGGTTAGGGTGCCATTTAACTTTTGGCCCAGTTTGGTAAATCTGTCTCATGCACCATAAAGGGCACAAGCAAATCTTTTACTTAAAGTAAGAAGATTGCAGTAAGGCCTTCAAATTTTCATACTGAGCTATAAAAGGAACAAACTCTAGCCCTTCCCCATGAAGAGGATCATTGCCTGGATATTCTGCTTGTTCAGTCCCTAATGCAGGAAGGGGGGTTGTTATCCAAAGGGGTGAAGGAGAAGAACACTGTAGGTGCTGCTGCAGAAGTAGGGATATATGCCACAAAATCCCACTCCCATTCCCCCAGACATTACAGTTGAGCAATTGGGGGGGGGGGGGCAAGGGTAAGCATGTCATAAGTAAGAATATCCCCAGGGCAGCACTGTCACATAGGTGAGGGATGCCTTGATCTCCTGGTCAGCCTCAACCCTAATCAGACCTAGTGCATGGGAGACAAGAAGGGGAAGGTAGACCTGCCAAAGGAGGAGGTGCATTAAGACCCAGTGCTGGTCAGTTTGTGGGAGAAAAAGGTAACCTAAATAAATGTGTGTGTGTGTATATATATATATATATATATATATATATATATATATATATATATATATATATATACACACACACACACACACAAAATATTAAATAAACAGAATGATTTACTTTCATATTCTACAATTCACTTTGTGACTATGTATTATATTTATTTCCAAGGAATGTCTTTTTTAATAGTTGCTTTAATTTTTTTTCTGACTGCAACAACCTACCCTTCAGCAATAGGAATCTGTCAGCATGCAGAGTACAGAAAAACAAGGTCAGCCAAGTACATTATGTGTATGCTAAAGGTCCTTAATGGTTCTTTAAATTTCACTAATTGGAAGAAATGCAGTCCCCTTTGCAAATAACTTTTTTGTGTTGTAGATTTGTATTGGCACCAGACAAGTCACGGATTAGAATATGTAACATCTGCTACTTATTAACACTCCAAAATGCATAAGCCTTACATAAAGAGAATTTCACAGAGTATTCATCGGAAACATTTGTGGTCATTTAAACTGCATGTTTGCATTTTTTTTGCCCAAGAAGTTGAATCATTTCTTGCATTCTTTCCAGCATAATTAAAATTCAGCTGGACATTTTTGCAGCTACTGGCTTAAAATACTTAATTAACAGTGACTAAATAAACATTTGTTAGTGTACTCTGTGTCATATGAGGTGCCCTCCACCCCAACAACTCTGTATAAGAAGATGATGATGATTTGGTGATTTGTCATCCTATTATAGTGCCAGGACTATTTCAAACATATAGTGAATAAAGTAATATTAATGGACTTTTGCAGTCTGTAAACATGAAAATAAAGGGAATCACTTCACAGTAAGCGATTTAGAACTGAAGTCTGAAAGTTGTTGTCAGTCCTTTTCTGTGACAGTTACCTCACTTTCACACTTTCTGTTTTGGGAATGTATAACTGTAACACTGGATTAAAGTTATACCTTCTCAGACCTGTCATGGAAGGCTGTCTTGATGGAAATGATCACATGCCATGTGAGTTTGGACTGAAATTTGAATGTCCCTAGGATATACTACAGTCAGTGAAATGATATAGTGTGCTTCCATTAAGAAAATCTTATAATTTGGGAATGACCTGTTGTCACTTCTGATGCATATTATGGAAAGCAGAGCAGAGTAGTAACAATTACATAGTCTAGTGACCAACATTTTATACAGGATGCTAATTTGTCCATTGCTGCCTAAGCGATTGAATCATTTCCTATTTGAATGCATGAACATTCATAAAAATCATAAAAATATTACTTGTATGCAGCTGATTGAGAATACATTCCCCTATAAACCAGCTAATAACACTGAATAGTGTTTTTGCAGGAGGGCAAACTGCCTGCATCTACCAGGTGTGGGTAAAAGCCCCCAGAGCTCCTGAACTTATATAGAGTAACATAGCAGTTACACAACAGTGGAGAAAGAAAAAACTCCCCTCAGAAGTGCACAGTGAGTTGTGGAAACAGCACTCCCACCTTCCACAACAGATTAACTTTTAGTCTCTGCTTACAGGTTTTTTGACCAGTTGGTTTTAGGTAGTTAAATTCTGATCAGGTGGTCCTTGCTCACCCATAAGAAAATCAAGCATGCTTCTTGGTAATTGTCTCTCCAAAATGAGCACAATTGTTTTCTAAAGTCAAATAACTTTTTCACATATCATATCAACTTCTTGTCTGGATCTTATCTGCTATGGTGTGTCTGTGTGTTTTTGTGTGTGCATGTATCTATGAGTATATATGTATGTATGCATGTGTACATACATATATATATATTTATAGATACACACACACACACACACACACACACATATATATATATATATATATATATATATATATATATATATATATATATATATATATTTCACTGAAAATGAATTCCCTGAGCACAATTCACTGAAAGCTCACTTCAATGAAAACACATTTGACTGAAACTCATTTCATCTAAACAGGTATATGCCCTTTTCCCCACTGTAGTGCGATCCTGTAGTTAGTATATATAGTTAGGAGTGGTATATATTTTGGGTATGCGTGCATGAGAAATACCCTCACCATGTGCAAAGTAAAGAACAAAAAATTGTAGAAACACTTTTTGCGGGGAGAAAGCCCACTACACCTTCCAGTTACACACACCCTTGTTATTGTATATACTAACTCTAAGATCATAGAATCCCTGAAGAAGGGCCATATTCCACAATTCCAGGGATTGTCAATATCACTCATCTGTCATCCATCTGTTCTGTTGACCAAAATGTCTACAAAACTGATGTTGACATTTTGGAGATTTAATCATTTATATCTACATCTGTCTCTGTCTGTATCTACATCTACCTCTGTCTCTCTCTCTCTCTCTATGTGTGTGTGTATATATATATATATATATATATATATATATATATATATGGTTTCACTTCAGAATTTCGACTTACTGAAAACTCGAACTTCATATGGTCGAGACCATATGATCGAGTTTTCAGAAACTCAAAATTCTGAAATTAAAAAAAAAAAAAACAAAGACATAGTTTTTGCAGGGGGCAAGCCCCCCTGCACCCTCCCTAGTTAAATATACTATCTTCATGATCACACTATAGCGAGGAAATGGGAAATCTCTCATTCTGTGCTTCTGCATACAGCACGGAATGGGAGATTTCCCTTTTCCCCACTGTAGTGTGACCTCGGGGTTGGTATGTTTAAGTAGGGGTGCAGAGGGGCTTGCCCCCTGCAAAAACAATGTCTTTGTTTTTTTTTTTTAATTGAACTTCAGAATTTCAAGTTTCTGAAAACTCGATCATATGGTCTCGAACATATGAGGTTCAAGTTTTCAGTAACTCAACATTCTGAAGTGAAACCATATATATATATATATATATATATATATATATATGTATATATATATATATATATATATATATATATATATATATATATATATGTATATATATATATATATATATATATATATATATATATATGTATACTGGCATTTACCTGTTTCCATATTTATATATTATGTATATATTATATATATATATATATATATATATATATATATATATATATATATATATATATAGTTCCCCTTCAAAAGACTGAAACATCATAAGCTCGAAATTCATAAGCCTGAAACCAAAAGCCTGAAAATTCAAAAGCCTGAAAACTCAAAAGACTGAAAACACACAGAATACAAGTAATGCTAATATGCCAGTGCAAAGACACATAGAAACACATACAAAACAAAGGATAGCAGTTCTCACCAAGTATGTTGTAATATTGAATATTTTCTCAATAGCATCTTTGAAGGGTCTATATCAGATAGTCGAAGTTCCGTAACTCCGAACACCTAATGGTCGAACCATTATGTCGAAGTTACAGAACTTTGACTAGTTAAAAAAAAAAAAACAACGGACAAAATAATAAAGTGTTGTAAGCAGGGGGGCATGACCCCCTGCGCCCCCCACACCCCCCACACCCCCTGCTACTTAAATATATCAACTCCAGGATTGCACTTATGGTAGTGAAATGCAGTCTCAGAGTTGATATATTTAAGTAGCAGGGGATGTGGGGGGGTGCAGGGGGGCTTGCCCTCTGCTTACACTTAGTGGAAATTAATATGGTTTATGTTGTTTAAAGTCAATATATGTATTTTGTGTGTTTTCAGGCTTTTGGGTGTCAGGCTTTTGAGTTTTCAGGCTTTTGAATTTTCAGGCTTTTAGTTTCAGGCTTATGAATTTCGAGCTTATGATGTTTCAGTCTTCTGAAGGGGAACTTATATATATATATATATATATATATATATATATATATATATATATATATATATAAAACATAAAAAACAAGTAATCTCCCCATTGGATTATCACAGTATAAAAATGTTATTGAAGAAAACTGGGACATTGTCACAGGAAACCCTTTTCTGATTAACATCTTAGGTGAAGCCCCATCATTTGTTTATAGGAAGGCCAGGAACATTAGAAGTTTTGTTGAATTTAAACCTAGACCATATGAGAAAAGCACTAAAAGATGTGAAGCTAATTGTACATTTTGTATATTTGTACAGCAAGGTGATAGTTTTTATTATTGCCCTTATTTAAAGAAAATCATTAAAACCAGTGCAGGGGGTGACTGTAACACTAATACAGTAATTTACAGGGCACAGTACAATGAATGTGATGCATTCTATGTGGGCAAGACTGTAAATAAACTCAAGCGTAGGATTTCATGTCATCTGTCAGAAATCCGCTCTGGATGTAAAAATAATGCACTAGCCAAACACCTTTCTCTTCATAAAAGACACACAGGTTTTAAGTTCGAGATCCTGGATCGCATAGACATGGGTGATCTTGAAGGAGACATCCTGAATATTCTAGAGAAACATGAACTCATGTGGCAATTAAAGCTGAACTCTTTTAGGAAGCCTGGACTAAACTACTACTGTTCAATTAAAAGTGCACTGGAACTTAAAAAATTGCCACATTGTTTACATGACTAATTGTATTTTATTTTATTTTATTCTACCAGTTGGTTTTAAATACCATTTTAAATCAGTTGTAATTTAAGTGTATATTTTGTTTCCATCATCATACAATACATTTTTTCTTATTTTTATTTTTTTCTGGTTCTTTTTTAAACTTTATTCAAAATGATGTGTAATAACAGTACTAATTATACAATTAAATATATTTTATAGATAGTTTTTAGGGTTCTTGTACACAGACCTGAAGAAGTCTAGAAGGACGAAAGCGATCTTTGTTAACAATAGGTTATGAAAATAGAAACTGAATTTTACATGCAAAATGTATATGTATATATTGATATATATTTTTTGATTGACAAATGAACTAAGGTTGATATATTTCCAGCCATGTAGTATATTGCCTTGTATAAAATCACAGACTTAATAATCTACTTAATAATTTGGTTAAATAGGAGGTACCACATCATTATAAATTTTATTTAAAGTACATAAGGGTTATATTATTATGACAGCTACTAAGTAGGGCAGGACCAGCTTGAATGTCACACTGATGGGGGAAGGGATGTGAATTTAATGTGTACCAATAACACTTTGTTTTACAGCACAATAAACCACTCCCATGCCTGATAAAAAGTATATATATATTTAGTAAGCTTGTGAGGAAATTATTACTCTATTTTTGTTTTACTTGGATCGCTTGTCAGTGTACTTAATAAAGGATTTTCAACTGGAAACAGACTGCCTGCCTGCCTTGCTTGGATTACTTTTGAATACTTATTAATGCTGTACAATTATATATTCTTTTATTATTAATTTTTGTTTTGTTTTGTTTTGACTTGAGAAGTTTAAGTTCACTACTTCTGCTACTATTGTCTGAGCTGATTAATATACAGTGATTAACTAGAGATATATGGACTGAAAATCTTCCACACAGAGAAGTCTCTTACACTGTTTTATATATATATATTATCTGTATAATGTATCTTTACCATCTCGAAGTGCTTACTCCTCTCTGTACTCTTCTTTTTTAGAGCTAACACCGCTCTAAGTATTTAGCTGCTGTACCACCTTTATCTTTTATCCGAGCAGTGGATACATTATTACACCTTTATATTTTATCCGAGCAGTGGATACATTATTACACCTTTATCTTTTATCCGAGCAGTGGATACATTATTACACCTTTATCTTTTATCCGAGCAGTGGATACATTATTACACCTTTATCTTTTATCCGAGCAGTGGATACATTATTACACCTTTATATTTTATCCGAGCAGTGGATACATTATTACACCTTTATCTTTTATCCGAGCAGTGGATACATTATTACACCTTTATCTTTTATCCGAGCAGTGGATACATTATTACACCTTTATCTTTTATCCGAGCAGTGGATACATTATTACACCTTTATATTTTATCCGAGCAGTGGATACATTATTACACCTTTATCTTTTATCCGAGCAGTGGATACATTATTACACCTTTATCTTTTATCCGAGCAGTGGATACATTATTACACCTTTATCTTTTATCCGAGCAGTGGATACATTATTACACCTTTATCTTTTATCCGAGCAGTGGATACATTATTACACCTTTATATTTTATCCGAGCAGTGGATACATTATTACACCTTTATCTTTTATCTGAGCAGTGGATACATTATTACACCTTTATCTTTTATCCGAGCAGTGGATACATTATTACACCTTTATCTTTTATCCGAGCAGTGGATACATTATTACACCTTTATATTTTATCCGAGCAGTGGATACATTATTACACCTTTATCTTTTATCCGAGCAGTGGATACATTATTACACCTTTATCTTTTATCCGAGCAGTGGATACATTATTACACCTTTATCTTTTATCCGAGCAGTGGATACATTATTACACCTTTATATTTTATCCGAGCAGTGGATACATTATTACACCTTTATCTTTTATCCGAGCAGTGGATACATTATTACACCTTTATATTTTATCCGAGCAGTGGATACATTATTACACCTTTATCTTTTATCCGAGCAGTGGATACATTATTACACCTTTATCTTTTATCCGAGCAGTGGATACATTATTACACCTTTATCTTTTATCCGAGCAGTGGATACATTATTACACCTTTATCTTTTATCCGACCGGTGGATACATTATTATAAGAAAAGTGCAGTCCGGATCTGAATTGTCTGCAAATACAAACAGCTAAGGTTAACTTTGTGTATGTGTCTACCTGTTTGAGCTAATATTCATTATCCCCTGGAGAGCACCCTGCTTTGGCTTGTAAGCAGCCCCCCCCCCACACTCACACTCACCTTCCATTTTCTCTTTTATTCCCTTCTGTTAGCAAATAGTATCCGTAACTGATCAAATACTGTGTGTTTATTAATTTAAACTGAGACCACAATAGCCTACTGATACAAGGTTATCTTGTTCTTCCACCTGAGAAATGGTTAAGAAATGACTCACAGCTTCAGAGCAGTCCTTGGTCAATTCTGATTGTTTCTTAAACACAAACTTGTTTGCTTGGATCTTGGCTCATCCCACTCTGTTCACCCTTGCTACGCTCGGGCTCACTCCTCTCCCCTCCCTGACCCGATATCCCACCCACCCCCCAATACCTGTCCTTTAAACTTGACCAAGCTACACTCACCAGAGTTCAAACTACCAAATCTGTTTAAGTAATTATAACTAACCCCTCCCATTATAAATTACTACCTATCTACAATACATTTGCACTCATACACAGTAGCAACTACCCAATAGAAACATACCCAGTAAACACCCCAAACATTTCATACATAACTTCTAACATTGAATATGTGGCATTATAACCCACCCCTCCTACGCTAAAACTTCCTACCACATTAACACAAACTATCCATATTGCCTTCTTAGGTACCCAAACCCATACTTTAAATTTTTACTAATATCTACTTAATCCCAAACTCACTCCCCATTATATCCTGAATAGTCATCATGTCTACCAAACCTTTTTCACTTCTAACCCAAATACTACTACTTATTACCATATCTTACCTAACGTATCTCACCCAACCTCTTGGTGCAAATCACCCACTCCCATTTCATACAACTAACCCAATCTCTATGATGCACACATATTCCTCAATCTGCATATCATCCAGTCTCTACCCATTCAGTAATAGTATGCTCTTCACCTAAAAACTCTTACCTAACCCCAAAAACTCTACACATCTATATTAGTCACATCCTCATAAAGGTTACACCCCATAGATTACATACCAAGCAACTCAAATACTTCTTCTGCCATCTCATCTCTATCCTTCTCTCCAGCGACATTTACCCAAACCCTGGCCCTTCTCCTCTACACATCTCAATGTCCCAATCCCATCCTCCTCCCACAGCTGGTAAACCCCATCCATGTCTCAGCTCTAAATGCTCAGAGCATATGCAACAAAATTCCTAACCTCCATGCCTGGCTTCTCCATAACCAACCCCATATGCTGGCCATCTCAGAAACCTATCTCAAACCCAGTATAAAAGACTCTGAACTAACAACACCCAACTACTCCATAATTAGGAAAGAAAGAACACATACAAAAGGAGGGGGTGTCGCTCTCTTCTACTCATCATCCCACTTAGTTACCCCCTATACCAAACCTATTCCCAAATTTGGCAAGGCAGAACTAATTCCAGCCCTACTTTATATAAAAAAAAATAAATTTATATGCATAGTCTCCCTTTATATCCCTCCTGGAGACAATATCTCAACCCTTGAAGATATTCTTTCCTGGTTCTCTAACAACATCACTAATGAAACTATAATCCTGGGTGATGTTAATATTAGCTGGTCAACAATTCAATCTCCTACAAACTCACTTAATATAAACTTGTACAACTTCACTCAGCTTATTAACTCAACAACTATGCCTTCTAAGAACTTCCTCACTGGAAGCAACCTGGACTGGATTCTAGTTTCTCATCCACATTACATCTCTGATGGTGGCACTCTGCCCGAACCATTAGGCGACCACTTCCCACTTTTGCCCACCGTCTTCCCTCCTCTATGCAACTAACTCACACCTACACCGTCACTCACTGTCTAAAAAACCTTCAGTCCTAGCACTAAAAAAATGAGCTGGAACCCACTAAAAACCCTTCCCTTAGAAAATGCTGTTACCTACTTTAACTCAACTTTCCTCAACTTGCTTGACTCCTTTGCCCCTCTGAAAACAAAACAAATATGAAGCAATCTTGTACCTTGGCTTACCAAAAATACCTTACTAGCCATGCGATTCTGGGATAAAGCCTGGAAATGCTACAACAAAAATAAAACTATCACCACCCTTAATGAATTTAAAACTCTTCGTAACAAAGTAAAAAACATATTATCTTAGACTGCAAAGCCTACTTCTCTACACTCCAAACCAACCATAACACCAACCCCCAAAAATTCTGGCATGGAATCTACTCCCTTCTCAGCCCTGGCAAAAAAGAAAACCCCTGCCCTAATCCAGATGCCTCTGACTTGGACTTAGCCACCCAATTTAACACTTTCTTTATCAATTCCATAAGTAAACTTACATCATCCTTCACTTCCCATTTGGCTTCCCCACCCTTATTTCCACCTATCCCTCCCTCCCCTAGCATCTACTGCTCTGAACCTCCTCCTTTCTCCTTCAACCCCACCCCTACAGACACCATAAAAAAACTTCTACTAACATTGAAACCCGGCTCCAATGCCCCTGATGATATACACTCATATTTCTTAAATGTTGCCACAGAAGGCATAGCTCTTCCCAGCTGAATGTCAAGTTCCCCAGCTCTGGAAAAAGGCCTTTATTATTCCACTCCATAAAGGTTGCAATAACAATAATATCACAAACTTTCCACCTGTCGCTATCTTATCCCCCATTTCAAACCTTCTTGAAAAATGCCTCCATCTACAACTTCTACCTTACTTCATAAACAACCAACTTCTAACCCCTACTCAGCATGGTTTCCGACCCAGCCACAGCACTACCACAGCTCTCCCCTCCTTCCTAGAAACCATTAATAAGGCCCGTGACACTGGCCACATCATGTCCACTCTCCTCCTTGACCCATGACCCAGGCCACATCATGTCCACGCTTCTCCTTGACCTCTCTAAGGCATTCAACAGTATCTTCCATAACCTTCTTTTCACTAAACTCTCCAAACTAAATGTATCCCACTCCTCTATTAACTGGTTAACCAGTTACCTCTCAAACAGGCAACAAGCAGTCAGATGGAAAAAAAAACACCTCTCCTTTTCTCAATACTCCCACAGGTGTCCCCCAGGGTTCAATTTTAGGCCCCCTTCTATTCAATATATTCATAAACTATTTCTACCAAGCCATCCCAAATGCCAACCTTATCCAATATGCCGATGATTAAACAATAGTCTGCTCTGCCTCTTATATACCTACCCTAGTTAAATTAATCCAAGATGCCTTCTCTTCCACTGAGCAATGGATGATGGACAACCATCTAGCACTCAATGCTACTAAAACTAAACTCATGATATTTATTGCTTCCAAAACCAGCACCCTAGATAAAACCTCATTCTTAGTCACCCTTCAAAATAATACTCCTCTCGAAATAGTCTCTAATGCTAAACTACTAGGAGTGCTGATCGATGACCAGCTAAAGTTTGATAATCATCTACAAGTAAATATCAAAAAACACACAAAAATAAGCATGCTTTACTGCCACAACCTTTACATCTCTCCCTCCACTAGGCTCACCCTCGCCAACACTTACCTTATCCCATCCCTCCTATACAGTGCCTCTATCCTTACTAACCTGCAATCCTCCCACAAGACTAAACTCTCCTCTTGCTATAATAAAATAGCAAACTTTGCAACCGGCCATAGATCCACTTCCATTACTGCACTGCCCTACACCAACTGAATTGACTTGAGCTATCCAATTACCTCATCTATATTCAACTTGTATAAGCACACAAACTTATTTTCACCTCCGCTCTCTGTCCCTCTCTTGTCACCACCTTTAAAATGCACCAAGCAAATAGACTTTTGAGATCTAATTACCAAAATCTAATTGAACTGCATAAACCTGCCCATCCACCAGGCAAACATCTAATGCCCTTCTCTCTAGCACACCATTGGAATTCCCTCCCATCTCTCATCGGCACCACCAGCAGCCTCTCTTCATTCAAAACCTTACTTCACATACCCCTAACTTCACTATGGGGATGCTCTTCCTCCCACCCCACATAATCTCCCTACACTATAGCTACTCTCTATAAGCTATAATTGACAATAGACTCCCATTGCTTTGTACACCTAATAAACTCTAGGAATTAGCATAACTCCTAGAATGGTACAATTCATTAGCCTAGAAATTAACTGCATGAATTAGCATAACTGGTAAAAAATTTAGACTGTTTCTGTTATTGCAATCTGCTAACATGTTAAACTGTTAAAACTTTGACTGTTTGTAGATATTACTCTTATTGCATTGTACTAATATGTACACTCTATTAATATGTGTTTTTCTGTTTGTTCAATTTTGCTTCATTTGTGCACATTACCTCTAATAACTTACTCTTATGTTAAATCTGTAATTTGTAATTTTCTGGAGCTTTTCTCCCCAGGACTCCATTGAAAACGGGCTTTTTGTGGCCCACTGGCTTATCCTGGCAAACAAACTATATATACACATATATATATATATATATATAGGGCTACTTTGATTCGCTGAAAACTCATTTCACTGAATTTCAAAACACTCATACCAAATCGCTGAAAGCTCAAATCACTGAAAACTCATTTCACTGAATCACATTTCACTGAATGTAAGTACTGTTGAGTAAATAAAACCTACATGTCCTTTTCCCCACTGTAGTGAGATCCTGGAGTTAGTATATATAGTTAGGGTGGGTGTGGGAGGGCATAGCCCCCCACCTACTTTTGGTTTTATATTGTTAGCTTTCAGTGAAATTAGATTCATAAATATAAATGTTAAGTAGGTGGGGGGCTATGCCCCCCTACCCCCAATGTGGGGGGCTGTGCACCGCCACCCCCTAACTATATATACTAACTCCAGATCACACTACAGTGGGGAAAGGGCACAGACATTTTATTTGCCCAACAGTACTTACATTCAATGAAATGTGATTCACTGAAATGAGTTTTCGGTGAATCAAAGTAGACACATATATGTGTGTGTGTGTGTGTGTATATATATATATACACATATGTACATGATATATATATATATATATATATATATATATATATGTGTGTGTGTGTGTGTGTGTCTGTGTATACACATATGTACATGATATATATATATATATATATATGTGTGTGTGTGTGTGTGTGTGTGTGTGTGTGTATACACATATGTACATGATATATATATATATATCTATCTATATATCTATATATCTATATATATATATTTATTTATATGTGTGTGTGTGTGTGTGTGTGTGTATACACATATGTTCATGATATATATATATATATATATATATATGGATTCACTTCAGAAGCTCGAACTGCAAGTAACCGAAACCAAAAGATCGAGTTTCGGAAACTCGAACTTCTGAAGCGAAACCAACAAATAAAAAAAAAAACACAAACCTCGCTTTTGCAGGGGGGCTTCGCCTCCCTGCACCACCCACACCCCCCCTACTTAAATATACCAACTCCAAGATCGCGCTACAGTGGGGGAGATGGGAATCTCCCGTCTTGCATTGTATGCGGATGTGCAAAACGGGAGATTTCTCATTTCCTGTCAACACTGCAAAACAAATAAAACATTATGTACACACAATAATGTACAACAATACTTGAAAGTGATTGCTTTATGGTCGGATCATAGTGGCTACTCGTGTTAGTACCAGGTCCAGGATATTTTCACCTCTTGTGTGTGTGTTGACCAGCTGATACAATGCATTGGCATTGATGAAATTGAGGAATCTCTGGGCATTCGTGCTTGAGATAGAATAGGTCTTCCACTTGATGGTTGGGTAGTTAGTTGCCCAGGATCAAGGTAGAGGGTGGAATCTTGATGGATTCAATTAAGTCCAGATAGGTGGAGTGGGCCTCCTGAGTCATGATTGGGGCTCTGTAGCTAGCTATGATTTGAATACTAATGTATTATGTACAACAATACTTGCCTCTGTGTGCACGTAACATATTAAGGTAATTAAACTCTTATTTTTGAACACTACACATATTCGATTTACTGAAATCTCTATCATATGGTCTTGACCATATGAAATTCGAGATTTCAGTGTGTATATATACATATTTACATGATATATATATATATATATATATATATATATATATATATATATATATATATAGCTGTCTTTGGGTGTTTAACTTGTCTCGATCCCTGTAGATTCTTTGTTGCCCTTCTTTATTTTCTATGCCTGCGTTTGTAATAGTTCAATAAATTCTTTGTTATTCTGTTGTTTTGTTGCACTATTAAACTTTGCTAAATCAAATAAAAAATTACTTCAGTTAGCAGATGAGATGTCTCATTTCTGTTACTCATATCCTTCTGATATAAACGTTTTATTCTTCTGCTGTCATGTGCTCGGGTTAATAGATGAAAATGTAGTTATTCTACCCAGTAGAATGTATGCTTTAACATATACTGATAAGCACTGCACATATGAATGCTATAATGTGCACTTTATAGCACGGGATGGGGTAGATGGGAGGGTACAGCATGATGGTGGGAATCTGAACCATAAGGTTTTCAGAAGCAAGATCGGAGTGGCCACAGTTATTATAAACCCCAGTATAGCAGATTTCTTTGTTCCTTCTTGCTAGAGTAGAATTTCATATTATAATTTAATGACCCTTTAAAAATGTAAGGAAATAAGAATAAAGCATTAATTACTACTCCGAAGGCTTTTATAGCATTAGTCTCACTATTACATGCTGACCTCATATGTGTGAAGTCTTTGAAATGGAGAGCATTGCAGGAGCCATTATGGCAGATCTATGACTTATCCACTGACACTTCTGGAGTGTTCTTTTACTCGAAAGCCATTCATACACTTAAACCATCAGTGTTAGAGTTTCTTCTACACAGCCAAAAGTGTATAAAAAGTAGCAAATTACAAAAAAGTCTCCAGCAAACCATAAACTTGATATGTTATGACTAACTATAAATGATTTAATCCCTTTCTGTAACAGATTTCTTCTGAGTTAACAGAATTTAAAACATCAATGTCTTATATATAAAACAAGTAAAATGATGTGACCAAAACCATCTAATAACTACAAAGTACTATCTTGAAAACTTAATTTTAAAAGAATTATATCAATTGACTTACTGATTCCTGGTCTAACACATGCATTTAACTTTAATTGCCAGTGAAATTCTTGTTTCTCTATTATTGCTTCGAACGTTCCTTCTCTTGGTCAAATGATTTATACATAAAAGATTGTGTGTTGTTAAGAGAGTTGTAATGTGCTCATTTAGAACAACTTTCCATATATGTTAGACAAGTTATGAAACAAAGGGATTATACTGGGTTTTTACTTTACCACAGCATTCAAAAGAGGACCCCTTCTGTTTGTTGCTATATAGTTGATTGAAGCTTAAAACATTGACCCTAAAACATAGCTGGCATCCTGGCATGGTGATAGGATAGGATAAGAGAGAGACAGTAACTACAATATTTTCCTCAGTTTCTCCATCTTTGTCTTTTCCAAGCGTGTGTGTGTGTGTGTGTGTGTGTGTGTGTGTGTGTGTGTGTGTGTGTGTGTATGAAGTACCAAAACTTTGAAAACGAAGTACTGAGATCACAATACAGCACTGAATGGTAATATTCCCTTTTCCTTGCTGTAGTGCGATCTTGGAATTGGTATATTTAAGTAAGGGGGTGTGGGGGTGCAGGGACGCTTGCGTTTTTTTTTAGTCAGCTGATCCGGCGACTAGGCTTCAGCGACAGTGCACTTTCATTGAAATGCACTTTCATTGAAGTGGGCATCTACTTTGTTCGATGTAATGTATTTTCGAAAAAACAAAGTAGATCCATATATATATATATATATATATATATATATATATATATATATACATCAACACACATATACATATTTTATATATATATATATATATATGCTTTTGTGGTATTGACAATAGTGGAGGTACGATATAAAGCATTTATAAATATATATTTAGTGATTATTGTTCAAATGTTCCAACACTCCTAAAGCATGTTATCTGGTGCACAGCTCTTGTGTTTCAAGAAATGAACAAAACAACTCCATTTCTGCTGTAAAACATCTAGCCCAATGCCACGATTACTGTATTTTTATGATTTACATCTCTAGGATACTCTGGCTCATTTGTATTATACTGTCAGATAAGGCAGGAAAGTGTGACTGTGCAACAAAAACTGTTGCAACAACTAAATACTTGTGAGGATATTATCTTGTAAAAAACAAAAGAGGTGAGGTTGTGTTATTACAGATATCAATGGTTATATACCACATACTGATATTTACAAAGTGGCAGAAAATCCTGTCAGAATAAATGCAAGAAAAGACTTTTTGTGCAGAAAAAAAATCTGCTTGAAGGAAAACTGAGTAGCATACGTAGCTATTGCCCATTTTGACAATGTTTTTGTCACTTTGTTTGCATTTCAGGTGTTGGTTATACTGTGATTTTAATTGCATTATACGTGGGATTCTTCTACAATGTGATTATAGCATGGGCTCTGTACTATTTGTACTCCTCATTCACATTTGACCTTCCGTGGACATCTTGTGGCAACCCGTGGAACAGCCCTAACTGCACTGATCCAAAGTTTTTCAATAAATCGGTAATTGGTAACAGAACTACTTATGCAAAGTACAAAGTTACTCCAGCTGCAGAGTTCTATGAGTAAGTAGAGATTTTCGTCTTTTACTACTTGGGTTTCACTTGAAGCCTTACATATAACTTTTAATGAATGGTTAAAACCAGTCTGTAGGTTTATGATTGCTTTTAATGAGGTTAAAACTGCTATAATATGGCATTGCATTCAGAAGGCACTCAGTAATGAACCTACAGACAGCCACACATACAAACACATAGTGGTTACATGGCTTATTCTTTTTCATTAATGCATTTTAAAACCACATTGTAGGCTTTGAAATGGTAACTTTACTGCTTTGTATCTCAAAGTCTGTAAAATACGCAGTATTACTGTCTTAGAGAATTTACACTAAAAGCAGCCGAAGCGGTAATATTTGCACTGTAGTGCATCGATTCATGTACACACTCCCATTTATAATTTGGTGTTAGATATGCCAAAGGTCAAAACTGATTGCAATAACAATTTTATCAGCATTTACATTGTTTGTTACCTAGACTAAAAGAAAAATGCTATTTTGTGTTATTTTCTTATTGAGATATGCCACTATTTGTATTATTTTCACAACAATGCTATCTACAACTAAAAGTAAAATGTGGTTTTGTTTGTTTATGTAATGACACATGGCACAAGTTATGCCGTTTTCATTAGGTATTGCATTAATTTGTCTGTCTAAATGTAACATTTTTCTTATATTGCAGCAGCCATAGATAGCATCAGCTATCATATGAATGCAGCTGTCCCACTTTTGTTGGCAAAGAGCATTGTCTGTCAACACGACTTTTATTGCACTCTCAGGGGTGGACATAGAAATCAGTGGCAATTGCTAATGCAGAACATGCCGTATCTAGTGACAGTTTTCTTTTGTAGGCTAACAAAACTGAGCAGACAGGAGAAGTCATCAGTACCAGAATGACACGTATCAGAGGCCTTGTGAAATATATTACTGATAATAATTGTCAGCTCTGAACTGTAATCATGCCCAGCTTACATACAGAAAAGGAAAAACACAGACACACATCTGTCTTACCCATAATCCTTCTCACTGATTCTCCTCAAGAATCTTTTGTGTCTGTTAACAAAAAGGGCCTAAACATGCAACTCAAGCTAGCATTTGGGCACTTTTAATTATGATGATTTTTTATTTATTCTTGCTTTCCTTATTGTTTTTAATGCTGTCAGTTAAAAAAGTTGATTTATCAGTAAATTAATTGACTTACTATTACACATATCAGTAAATGACAGTGAAAGGGGGATCTCTATCAGGATGCTTAACAGAATGGGTCTGGTGAGAAACAGAAAAGTAAAAATTATCAAAACCTACCTTGATTGGTACACATGGGCATCCTTACGACACAGTCAAAGATTTAAGAAACTGGTATGATGAGAAAGTATGTGCTATAAGCAAATGGTGCTCACTTGGCCTTGAAATGACAATATTAACTTCCTGTTTGCAGCCATTTCTTTTATCTGTGATTCATACAGTAATTTAGGTGTTGGAAAATGCCTTCAGTATGTTATTTCATGTCCAGTGCAGTTCATGTAATTAAATAAAAATCAAGCTATCCACAGCAAACTCATTAAAGTGACCCATATAAACACAGTTTATCTAAACATGTATTCCCACATGCAGCCTTGTAATACAACTGTTAGCTGACAAAGCCTGTGTATTACAGTAACAAGAAATAATTACATGATACAAAATAATCTGATACAATGTCTGCAGCTGTAGGTCAGAGGTGGTAGTATCGCACAAAAGAAATGTAAAGGACAACAAATTAGCAAGGTTCCAGTGTGGTGCTGGAAAAGCAAAGAAATCTAAAAAGAAAATAGTACAGGAACTGCAATAAATGATATGGTACAGTACAGGAAACGTTGACTTATGTAAGGCATAAAGCATGAATTCTACATCTCTGATGGAGTTTGTAGAAGATACTGTCTCTAGCCTGTGTATCTTATTATGAATTGTGAAATCAAGTAGAATGCTGCTTCCCAGGTTAACACCGCTGCTCAGAAAAATTAAAATAATAACATCAACCAAGTACTGAGCAGAGGTGAAAGTGAAGATGAAAATTTCTCAAAAAAAGACAGTCCCAGTTGTAAAATCAATATAGTTATATTATGAATTGTGTTGTACACATGGGTAAATGAGAGAAATGTGATATGATACATTATTTGGAAGAGTCAAGTGAGGGATTATCAATAATTCATTTGCAAGTGACTGATGATTAATAAAGAATGCATTCCTTGCTTGTGTGGTTACAGCGCTCTGCCTCCATATTTTGTTAAAATCAACCAAAATACAACTAATACCAAATCCAAAAACGAACAGGAGTCCAGTACCACAAATAAAGTGAAACAATCAATTTTAATAACTTGAAAAGATAATAAATGAGTGCTTTCGTCTGAGACACAGACTTCTTCAGATGAAAGCACTGGTGCCAAAAATCTAGTTATATACATGCTTTCTAATACAATAATTACCAGTCAATTAACCAATAAACCTTTCCAATACATTTTTAAAGAAATATTCTAAACATCTGTTCTCAATAAAAAATAATATTACATAATATTGCATATTAAATTGCAAACATCTTGCTTTCTGCATAATAATATAAATATAATAAACAACAAACTGTTAAGATTTAAAAATATATATTATAAAAATGTTAAATAAAATTAAACATATATTACATGCTGTTATTTATCGAATACAATCAGCTCTAGCTGTTAAAATAGATTTGATGCTTATGTATTAATTTAGACCTGGTGGTATATTTGCCCTCAGCCTAAGTTGCCATTTAAGCTCTTTATTAAGCAAAAAAGTTTTAAAATTACCCCTTCCCCTAAAATTATTTTCTTTTACTAAATCAATGATACCAAACCTGTAACCATTAAAAAAGGGCACATTAAACTATGCTTATACAAAGCATTGGTAACTTTGCCTGTTTTGATGTCATATTGGTGTTCATACATACGTTCTTTTAAAGACCTTTCTGTTTTCCCTATGTAAAATGCACAACATGATTTACAAAGAGCTAAATAAACAACCATTTTAGTTTTACAATTCCCTTTGCAGAACCTAACCAAACTATTTAATCCATTGTTTAACTTTGTTGTAGGTTCACTAAAAATCATAGAACACATATTACAGTTTCCACAGGCAGTAGTTGCTCTAAATATTTTAGAATTTGTGTTAATGTGTTCAAATGTCCTTTTAAAATTTCTACCAACTTTATATGTAAATACAGGTTTGTTTCCAACCACATTAAATACTTCTTTATTAGTTTTAAATATATTCCAATGTGAACTCAAAGTTTGTGTGAACACATCTGAAAAAGTGTCATATTGTATAATACAAGAACCTTTAAAATTTTTTCTTTCTATCACCTCGGCACTACCCATTAATGGTTGCCCCAAAAGGGCCTTATATTTAACACCCCACCCTGAGTATACCTCATTTAATACTTCCTTAATCATATTAATGGGGTAACCCCTTTCAACTAACATCTGAGATCACCATATTCAGAGGTCATTCTTGTGATCCTCACTGCCTGACCCTTAACAATACTTTTAAACAATTAAACACGTACCTATTTTCCCATTCAAGGAGAACTAAATTAGCGAACACGGATGCGCAAGCCGCACCCATTGCTACTCCGCTAATTTGTTGGTAATATTCTCCTTGAAAATGGAAATAATTTGAATCTAATACTACTTCCATAAGTTCCAAAATTAAAGTTATTTTATCCTTAGATAAAGTGGAAAACTTGGTCAATCTGTCACCAAAATACTGCTGTCCTTCATTTCTAGGAATACATGTAAAAAGATCCCTAAAATCAATTGTCAAAAACATACAGTCTTCTTTCCATAAATTGTCATTAATTTTACTAAGAAATTCCCACAAATCTTTTACCAAATGTGTGGCCCTACTAATAATATCTTTAGTGTGATAATCAATAAACACAGCTAAAGGATGCGTCTTTGAATTTTTTGCTGATACTATTGGTCTAAATGGGGGCTCAACAATTGACTTATGTACCTTTGGTATTCCAAATATGTTGGGAATAACAGGATATTCCTGTTTCAAAAACTTATAAGTCTTGTCATCAATTCTGTTTTCAATAAGATATTCTTCTAATAAAGAATCAATTCTACTATACCCAATATTAATCTCATTAATAGATACAGGTACATAAGTTTTGTTGTCCAAAAGAATATTAGTAATCACATTATTATATTCCTCTCTATTATATAAAACTACTCCCCCACCTTTATCCGGCTTCATGATGCAAAAAATGTCCTGAGTCTGTAATTCTTCTAATAATCTTCCTTCCTCACTAGTCAAGTTAGAATTTTTAGTTTGCCATCTATTTTAGACATATAAATCATACAATTCTTCTGTAACTATCCTTTCGAACATAAGAAGTACTGGATGAAGCGGGGAGTTAAATGTGCTACTCCTTACCAACTCATTGTACTGACCACCATTATTTTCAATTTCGTTGTTATACAAAATTTTTAAATTTAATTTCCTTAAATATAGTTTTAAAGCCACTAGATGGCTAGCTATGTCACCATATTGTGATTTCACAAATTTAAAACCCTTTGAAAATAAAGAAAAATGCAATTTAGTCAAAGTACAAGATGTATAATTGAAAATTTTGAACCCATTATATTCATTAATAATACCATCAAAGTCATTAGAAATACTTATTTCCCTTTCCTCACCACTTTTTTCCACTCGTATCCCTTCCCATAGCTGTTGCTGGAGAGTCCCGGATCTGATGGAAATCTGCTTTTGCTCGCTAACCTTTCTGATCTTCTGGGTGCTAAAAAAAGTTCATCCTCCTGATTAAAAGAATCTAATTCATCTAATGGTCTTATGTATATTCCTATCTACCCTATGTGAACCATTATTAACAATACCCTCATCATACTTTTCATTGTAATCAACCTCAGGGCGTGTTCTCCTACTGTACCCTTTAGTATCACTATTCATTTTAATTTTAGGCTGGCACGGGTATGACTTCCCTAGCTCGTACTGTCTCTTATCTCGAGCATATTTCTTTTGTTTAGTTTGGAAAACATTTAAAACTTTTTTATCAATCTTAATCAAAATTCTATTATATAAATCCTCATATTCATCAAACAATAAATCATTTGTAACATCATCAATATGACATAAAAACAGGCAAAGTTACCAATGCTTTGTATAAGCATAGTTTAATGTGCCCTTTTTTTAATGGTTACAGGTTTGGTATCATTGATTTAGTAAAGGAAAATAATTTTAGGGGAAGGGGTAATTTTAAAACTTTTTTGCTTAATAAAGAGCTTAAATGGCAACTTAGGCTGAGGGCGAATATACCACCAGGTCTAAATGAATACATAAGCATCAAATCTATTTTAACAGCTAGAGCTGATTGTATTCGATAAATAATAGCATGTAATATATGTTTAATTTTATTTAACGTTTTTATAATATGTATTTTTAAATTTTAACAGTTTGTTGTTTATTATATTTATATTATTATGCAGAAAGCAAGATGTTTGCAATTTAATATGCAATATTATGTAATATTATTTTTTATTGAGAACAGATGTTTAGAATATTTCTTTAAAAATGTATTGGAAAGGTTTATTGGTTAACTGATTGGTAATTACTGTATTAGAAAACATGTATATAACTAGATTTTTGGCACCAGTGCTTTCATCTGAAGAAGTCTGTGTCTCAGACGAAAGCGCTCATTTATTAGCTTTTCAAGTTATTAAAATTGATTGTTGCACTTTATTTGTGGTACTGGACTCCTATTCGTTTTCCATATTTTGTTAAGGCAATTAATTATTGTTTTTTGTTAGCTGGTAGCTGAAGGGAAGTTAGTTTTTGCTAAGGAAAAGTATGATTTTTGTTAAGTGGTTGCTGAGGAAAAGCTAGTGTTAAACTAGGAAAATGACAAACAACGTTTCCCTATGCACCATTTAGTAAATGATGCAGACACTATGACGTTCACAGGGTGCTGAAACTGAAACTGAAGCATGGAACATATTGTCGACTTCAGATTAATTAGTTAGTCTCTGTAGCTCAGCAGATAGTATGCTTGCCTTTGATTCAGAAGTCTGTGGGTTCTATTCATATACCAAGTAGCTGAACCCATTTTTAAGGGCCCTGTGGCTTAATAAATAAGGCATCAGTCCCTTGGTCCGGGGATTGTGGGTTCTAGTCCCACCTGAATCAATCATTCTTTGGAAGATGTTTGTCAGAGAAGACTAAAGCTCTGAATTGTTTCCTGTACCAAGGGTACAGGTTTGAATCATTCTACCTTCATTAACATGCACCAAGTAAATCAGCGTGACAATACAACATTTTATAATGGATATAAATATGTCTATACCTCTTTACCTGTTTAAGTGGATATCAATATGTCTATACTTCTGTACCTCTTTGAGTAGCTGTGCCTTTTGGAAAGGTTATTGCTGCAAAAAATTACATGTTGTAGACTGGTTAGCATGGATAGTTTCATATGGCAAAAATAAATTAATAAGATGCTAATGTATGCCATTTCTCTTATTCTGTCAGAATGCTGGGTCAACGGGTCTGATTCTAATAGAATTGCTGTAGATGTAAGTGACTTACTTTGGTGTATGCCTGCATATTTATCAACATCTGAGAGTAAGAAATCTGGACAAAGCCATAAATAAAGGGGGGGGGGGGCAAAGGCCCAAAAATAGAGACAATATTTGGATATTGTTCTTACAGACTTGGAAAGTTGATAGAGTAATAGGTTTTGTGTTAGCATGAATTTTCTGAAGGGCATGATGTCTGAATCTCAAATGCATCTCATTTTTTACTGATTTCAGTCATCAGTGATTTGTCAATGATGTGCCAGAAAACCACAATTTTATGAGAAGCAGACCAAAAATGTAAGGCAAAAATCTGGACAGTCTGCGAAAGTCTGTACAGTTGAAATGTAGGCTGCTTTATAGATAAACCTTACAATGGAATAAGTGACTTACACCAAAAGTAAATATTTTGAAATCTGCCCTAATCTATTTAAGAAGCTCCCCTTTAGATCCCATTATGCTGTTTTGACACTGCTTGAAGTTTGAATTCTAGAACAATGTAGTTATCCTATTTTTCTGACAGATACTTTTTATGAGGATAGCAGGTGCAATATTCAGAGTGAATGTGTCTGTTTTACTTAAGGCCACTAGTTTTATTACTCTTGCACAATTATCTGTGGAACGTTTATATACAACAATGATTTCTGACTGTGTTTCAAAAACGTTGGTATACACATCTCCATTCAGAGAGCTGCTTTTTATGTAAAACTACTTGAAGTCCCTTTGTGGTGATACATTAAGTTAAAGTAATAGAGATGGGTATGTTTTGGAACACAGGACTCCCTCAACATGACATGGCTTAAAAGATTTACTTATTGTGCATGGGATCTGAAGCTACTGTTGAGGTCTGGCAGTTTCACTCATGCTTGCAGGGATTTCTGCATGTTTTCAATTTATCTAAGTGACTCATTTTAACTGAATTTACAAGCATCTTGTATGGAACTTAGTGAACCCCATGAATAACCTTTAGTCTGTTACCCTCTTATTACAGAATGTCACATGTAAGTTGTATAAAGGAATAAAGACATTATTTTCTTATATCAGGTTTAGTTACTTTTAAGTATATCACTTTTTTACTTGAGTGACAAATTGATATCAGCTAAGATATATGCAGTGGGATGGACAGAATGAAACCAAGCAGAGTGTCAATAGGGGAGACAACCTTAAGCCACTCAGTGGACATTAATTTCTAAATTTGCATTCATAGGAACTGGTAGAGTACACATCATGTGGATTATTCTCTCTAATGCTGCAGTTCAAGGTTAGAAATGTTCTCAAATTCACAGAAGTGAACACAATTTTTATATCACATTTCACGCTTGACTCCTGACTTTGTTTCTGGTTACATTTTGTGTAGTAAACTGCAGTCATCAGCTGTTGCAGTCTTGTATTATATGATGCTGGGCTGAGCTATAGGATAATAGTTTGTTTGAAAAATTGGATTAGCTGGAGATTATTCTTTTCCTAATGATTTTATGGTGGGGGGTGAGTTTGGGGCCTTGGGGCTTTGGTGCTACTGTCACCCAGCAGAGGCTGGGTACCACAAAACAGGCAAGCTGCATATGAATTGCATATATATAGGGGTATTAGATGGGTCAGTATGCATCATGACAAGCATATAATTGCTTGCATCACCTTGCGTGCATGATGCATGTTGGAAATGGTGGACAGAGACTGTGGATGTAGACGATGCCACTTTAATGGAATCCGCTTGGAATTAGCTCATGTGATGTCAGGTGGCTCACCCCGAATCTCTGAAACCTTCTTGGAGTCATGGCCAAGAGAATTGTGGGCAAAATTATATAGATGACCTGGTACGTCATTGGTGATGGAAATGGTGATACCGTGGACTTGGGCTTGAAGGAGTGAGGCTTGGGGCAAAGGGCTTGGAAATGCGACATGTTGATTGAAATCCTCTGTCAAATAATTGGATTAAAGGATCTTTTTTTAATGTACAATGTCACTGAAAGAAAATCTGTGGTAATACATATTTCACAGACAAAAATACATGATTTTGTTATTTAAAAAAGATGTCTAAATTCATATACTCATAGAATTTATATGAGAGATTTATTCTATGGGTCAGAATCCACTTGAAAGTACCTACCCTCAGTGGGTACTTCTTGCCTTCAGAAGGGCAAAACAAGTTGGGCACTGGATGAATGGTGGGTTAGGAGGAAAATCATTTGAAGAATGTAGAAAATATGTTTTTTTCTGATACACCATCTCCATTCAAACAAGTTGTCAATAAATTACCCTATATTAAGTGAGAATATATTTAAAAAGTTAAAGGTGGAAGAACTGCAGCACATACTTACAGAGTATAGATTGATATTGGTGTATAGTTTATAAATGTACCTGAATGTGTGTGTTCTCTCATGTGTGTGCTTTGTACTATCACATGTATTTGCGATAATGTTTCTGTCTGTTTATATGTGGAAATATACAACATACCTCTCAACCTCTTAGAGCAGGAAATCTGGGCAAAGCCATAAATAAAAGTTGGACAGAGGCTCAAAAATAGGGATTTTATTTTAAATATTGCTCTTGCAAACTTAGAAAGTTGATAGAATAACAGGTTTTGCATTAGCATGAATTTTCTGAAGGGCATGAACTCTGAAACTCAAATGTCTGTCATTATTTTCTAACTTCAATCATTAATGATTTTCTACTAATTTGCCAGAAAAACACAATTTTATGAAAATAGACCAAAAGAATCAGGCAAAAATCTGGACATTCTTAGAAAATCTAAACAATTGACAGGTATGACAAGTGTAGCCCATGTTATTTAGCAGATCTTTCTGCACTTTGACATTTGCAATACTCTCTGAATCTTGAGACTGAAACAATGAATCTCAAGAGAGAACTTGGTTATTTGGGCCATAGCCGGCTGAGAAAGACTTTGTGGAATGCACACTGGATGTGCATTATTTTACAAAGAATAAGAAGCCATGATGTATGGAATACATGTATAATATGTTACGTAGAATAATTATGTCACGTAAATGGAATATGAATTATCTTTTATAGATTAAATGCTACAGAAGCACTACATAAAACATTACCTTTTACAAAAACTGTGCTAAGTTACTACAGTCAGTGCATGATTCCTAAGGTCTTTTAAAGCCTTCTGTTAACACATATGTAGTACCTTTGTGTTGCTGTGGATTAGACTTCTCTATGAAAATATGTACAAATGTGTTACATTTGGTACTCCTAAAGGCAGCTTAGCACATGCCTGAAATGTTCTATTAATGTTTTATTAATTCTGTTTGATGGTTAACTAAAAAACATGCAACATTTAAGAAAAAAAAATCATTCTGCATACCATAAGACAAGAAAATGCTTAAAGATGATTCCAGTAATTCTACTAAAGGATAATTTCTTGGTGCCAGAGAAAGAAACCTCACTGACTTTGTTGCTGTGACCTGAGCAGAATATATTTGGCCTGTTCCACTATAAAGCAGTCATTTGTTGATTTTTAAATATTGATCACATGAACCCCTGCCCTAATATTTCCAGCATTTAAAGGTTTGTACCTACTTTTCTTTTCTTGTTCATGATAGTTAGGTACACTATTGTGCACCCCAGAAACTGATTTGTTATGTCAAAATCTCAGTGATTTAATGGTCTGCTGTTGCAGGGGTAGTTTGTTTGCATTTAGTAATGTCTACTTTATATATGTGTATGGAATACAATTTTGGGGCTGGCAGTTTAATTTGTCAGTTGGGGTAAAAGCAGGAATGTCTGACGAAAAATCAGCTGATCACATGTGCTGGCTATTATCAGAGTGAGATAGCAGTGCAGTGGAGAGTAGGGAATTTGCCCTTTTCCCTACTGTAGTGCAGTCTTGGAGTTTGTATATATAATTAGCAGGGGTGCAGGGGTTGCAGGGTGGCTTGCACCCCTGCAAAAAAAAAAAAAAAAGTTACTTAATTGTTTTCAATTATTATAGTTTCATGCATTTGTGCTCAATCACTTTATGTTTGTTAAGTTGAACATTGAACATAGCACTATACATTCATATATATATATATATGTGTGTGTGTGTGTGTGTGTGTGTGTGTGTGTGTGTGTGTGTGTGCATGTGTGAGTGTGTGTATGTGTTTACATATGATTACAGTCTTTAAGAGTGAATGCTCAAAAGAGAAACAAATTCTTTATCCCTTTTTTACAGCCTGCCAGCTGCTTTGCATGTAAGATCATGTTACTGTGGGTTTGTGAATTTGCTAATTTGCCCTTTTCCTGCTGTTTACAATCTTGGAGTTGGTATATATAGTTATTGGGATGGAGTGAGTGCAACCCCTCGCATGGAGATGTGGGAGATTTTCCCCTGCAAAAAATTTATTTTGTTTATTTTTTAGATTTTTAGATTTCATCTAAAAATATTGCTCTTTTTGTGTTTGCTCTTTTGAGTGTTTGATAGTTGATGACACTATATATATATATATATATATATATATATATATATATATATATATATATATATATATATGTGTGTGTGTGTGTGTGTGTGTGTGTGTGGTAGGAGCATATCCTACTTGTGTTCGTATGGATTTTTACCAGGTGTTCAGATTTCCTCCCACTGGATATGCCACAGTTGAACTTGTAATCCTTTTAACTGTGTATAACTATGTATGTTTTTGTGTGTGTGTGTGTGTGTGTGGCGTGTGTGGCATGTGTGTGTGTGTGTGTGTGTGTGTGTGTGTGTGTGTGTGTGTGTGTGTGTGTGTGTGTGTGTGTGTGTGTATACATATCTCATGATAAATTGGTGTTCTGTCTGTGACTGATTTCTGTCTTGCACCCTTTGAGTGCTGGGATAGGTTATGTCTTGCCAATTGTCCTTGAAATGGTTAAAGGAGGTATTCAGTGAATAACTAAAAATGCATAACTAACACTTGGCTTACCAGATATGCTAATTTCCTAAAAAAAACTACTCAGGACAGTGCATTTGTAAGGAAGACAATATCCAATGTTGTCCTTCTCCTGACTAAAATTCCTTTATGTCTGGTATTTGAATTACTCCTATGATTTTGTGTCTGTATTCTGTACATGAATGAAGTTTTGGGCTTTTATTATCCATTCTGTGGTAAACACACATCTGACAATTTATCTCTGAAGTTTCTTTCCACCTTCATAGCCTTTTAATTAGTACTCTTTGTTCTTCTGTATTTTTGTTTCAGAAGGGTGATATTTTCAAAGTTTCAGACTTGCTTCCGTCAACTCTTTTCTTTTCTTCAGGGTTACATGTAATATGTTTTCTATAGTTTCTCTTTGTGTGGATTCTGTGACAGACTGTGCGTCAGTCTAACTGCATTATCTAGCAGCTTTCTTCTTGCCCGTGTGTTTGCAGACATGGAGTCTCCTGAAATAAACACAATATCCCAAATATGGTACACCAAATGTGGAGTGGCCCCCCGCATCATGACAAGACTTGTAGTATACTTGCAAAATGTTAAATCCTAAATTGTCTTTGCTTTAACTGCCTTTTTATAATTGAAACTATGGTTGTGTTCCTGAGACTAAGTTCATTAGAGATATGGACCATATGCTCTTTAATTGATTTCTAACACCTTCATCACCATTATCAACCCCCCCCCCCTATTTTTTCTATTTTTAACAAGGGATCAGAGTGTCATGTCAACTTTTGTAACCTCTTCTGAGTCGTATCCATTCTCCTACCTTCTCTGACCTTCATGCCTGACTTCCGTAGGTCTTTCCTCATGCAATCTATCTATCTCTTGGCTAGATGTTTTCATTTCCTGTTGCCTTCCTCCTGTCTTTCCCAACCTTTCTTCACCAAATTTGTTTTCTGCTTTCCTGTACATGTTATCAAACCACCATAATTTGTTCTTTCTGACCTTCTCTGCAACTGTGGATACTTTGGCTTCTAACGTGTTGTCTTAATTTCTTTGTCTTTTTCACAGTGTGCATCCTGCGTACCCATTTCAGGCACTTCATCTTAATCATCTCAAGCTTCCTCAACTGCTCTGCCTTCACTCTCCATGTTATTGTGTCATACAGGAGCAGCAGTTTCACCAGTGTTTTGTACACCTTAACTTTCAACTTCTTTGTGACAGTTGTTTGCCCTTGTGTCTCTAAATTTGACCTCCTCATTCAGACATCTATTCTCCTCAACCACTCCTCTGAGATACTTGAAGCTGTTAACCTGTTCTACTGTTTTCCCTTTAATCTCGATTTTTATCTTCTTTGGATTACCCTATTTGCTGCCATGACAACCGTCTTACCTGTACTCAGTTTTATCACGTGCGCTTTTAGTTTTGTATTCCATACTCCTATAATTTGCTGAAGCTCCTAGTTAGAGATTGGTTGTAATGCCACATCATCTGCATACAGCAACTTTGTCGATCAGTTTCCTCCATCCTCATATTGAAGACATTTTGATTTTGGCCCTAAACCTGCCCCTGCTGGATGATGTCACCACAGGGGCATGTTATGCACTCCTTCTACATGGGCATTCTGGATGATGTGACCACAGGGATCCCCTATGCCCCCTCTTACATGTGCATTCTGGATGATGTCTCCACAGCAACATGCTATGCCTTCCTCCTACATGTACATTCTCCCGCACACTTGCCCATGAAGGTTAGTGTCACTGGCATGTGCTTATTAAGAACATGTTCCAGTCCTGGCAGTGATAGCAACATGCAAGCCTTAACTTGTACTTGAGCAGATGGGCCTGTCTGGGACCACCTTCTCCTTCAAGGATGAGAGAGTCTGCGAATGTTGCTCACACCTATCCTCTCTTGCCCGGCTCTTTCAGTGCTTGAGATACAAACTGAACTCTAATTGTAAGGGGCGCAATCAGGGCATTATCACTTTGTGCCACAGTACATGACAAATTATGTGGTTACCTGTTATATTGTACATGCACTGGCTTGGTCCACACAACAGATAAAATATCACAGGTAAAACAAGATCTGTCTGTATCCGTGTGTGTGTGTGTGTGTGTGTGTGTGTGTGTGTGTGTGTGTGTGCATGCGTGCGTGTGTGTGCGCCTGCCTGTCTGTCTTTGTTTGTATAGAAGATTGCCATTTCAACATTTAAAACAGTGATTTGTAGAGCTTATGTGTTGTGTTAACTTGTATAATGTTACCCCATCAGCAATCCCAACAAGGCAGTGTTTCACAGATTGGTTAGGGAAGAGCATGTGCGTGGATGTGAGTCGCATGCTAACATTATAACAGCTCTGTGTCTCTTTATTTGATAGAGTACCTCCCTCTTTATACAACTTTCTTTTTTGATTGTTTTCTTTCCTCAGATAACCTTTGGCACAGCAAATGTTGAATCTTTGTGATTCACTCTGATGTCTTTTTTTCCACTTCGCAGGTGTTGCAACAATCTACGCATTCATTGTTAGCTATTTATTGCAGCTTTGCCAGGCTTTGAGGCAGTCCACAACTTTAATTCTGTCTCGTTGAGTTTATTAGAAGATGTCTGCTTTAGCAGAACCTTGCTAAGTTTCAGACATCACTTCTTTGTACAGTATTTGAAAGTAATAAACAGAGAAGGCCAGACACTGTAAATGAAGATAATTTGTTAGCACAAAGAAGGCAGTGAATAAAATGAAATAACTTCAGAGTAAATTAAACATCTCCTTGTTTGTTGCATATCACAAGACCACAAATGAACATCTGTTCCCAGTTATTCATCCCTGAACTCTATGACGATGCAGTAGCATTTGCTTAGTTTAATAAGAATGTATGCAGTTACTGTGATAAACTGAGCAGCTTAAACCTGAAGCTGTTGGTGTAGGGTGGCCCATTTAGTGACCCTCTAAAAGGAAAGAGGACCCTGGCTCACTCACTCATCGCCTTGCAGCATGTGGTCTTTGATTTGTTTCATCTATTTTGGAGTCAAAAGTACTATCCTTATTACAACCAGAAAGGACAGAAAGTTTTATTAGAACAGGAAGGCACATATTGTTTGTTTATTGTCTGGATAGTCTCTGTGAGATTATACTTTTTTTACAAGGAGAAAAGTCTGAAGGACCGCAGATTGGTAATGATTCAGAGTTAATGCAGTCCTAAGCAGTTTTGTGCAGACAATGTTTGTACTATTGTAATACATCTTAGGACTTAGTTAACAGATCAAGGTGATAAACAGGAAGCACCTTATTATTTATTAATGCTATCATTTATAGTTGAAATGTTATGAGCTGCTCACATTATTTATAAATAATGCAAAATTTAATTACAAATTAAGAATACAGTTTAATATCTGTATATATGTACATATAACTAGCAGACGGATATAATACACACATTGTGTTATCTGTTATAAATGTCATGGGACTAGACAAGACCTGGCAGAACTAACTACATCCACTTATTATGGACAGATCAGTAAAATTAGCCAGATAAGGGAAGGTTGAACTACATGCCAGTTTTTCATTTAAGGAGTTATATATTTTAGTTGTGATGTGTTTTTGTTTTTATTCTTGCAATAAACAGATAGAACTATATTTTTAATGTGCCAACAAAGCATGACAATTACATAGCCATATTTTAACTGGTGTGTAAAGTGTATGAAACAAAAAGTCATGTTCCCCAGTATAGAAGCACTTGGTTTGTTAAGCTGTAAGCATATACTCCGCTCACTGATGGGTATTGTTGTCATCATCTTTGCCAGACCTTAATAAGTTCTGACAAATTAGAAGTCATTTTCTACTTATCAGTGGTAATAATATACACACAACACAAAGTGATAGATTTTTATTAACCACACTAAACATTTAGAAAATTGCCTGTCAAAAAAAATCAATCCTAGTGAAGTCTACATTCAACATTTACTTAGAGGAAGACCTAAGGCTGTCCAGGAGGGAAACACTGACTGCTTCTAGATCTCTCTGTGGGTGAACATATTCTTGAAGACCAGACATACATCTGTAACCAATTCATAATTATATGGCAATTTCAGACAGTAGGCAATTGTACAGATGTCTGTTCGACCTTTTAGCATTCTCATGTTATATATGTATGTTTGTGTATGTATATGTAGGTCATCAAGTGTTTCAGCTATATGGCTTCTGAATGTCCATGACTTTCTACTTTTTCTTTTTAAGTCTTTGTGGATATATTCAGGCCAGTAAAGCCAAACCTCACTAGCTGTGGGCATTCATGTTATGGCCTGTAATAGAGGTCCATGGGGTATATGCAAATGACCCTTAAGGACACACCTGTAGGAGATTTAAGGTATCACACAGTGAAAACTCTAGCTTGGCTGGGTTTGTCTTGTAGTTTTTCTACGTGGTTTGCATGTGTAACTTTTTTACTTTTTGGTATATATGAATTAAAGGTTATTAACCATGAAAGACTTACTGAGGTAAGGCTTATCCCCACAGTGGATTCTGGTAAATGATGGAAATAAAAATGTTTTTGTAATGCTTCAGCTTCACGTACTGTTAGTTTTCATTTCTGTGTTACCAACAATGCAAAAAAAAAAAAAAATTAAGAATACCTTTACCAATGAGTTTGTTCAACTTGCCAAATTAACAAATAGATGTATATGTTAAAACTTATAGAGGGCTTAATTCATTAACTTGTTTATTTTCAAGACGGTATATTGTGTAACAATATGAATATTTATTATTAGCAGCCATTGTTATCGCAAATTTTATTTATTTATTTATAGAAATGTTAAATAATGCAACAATGGTTCCTGTAGCTGACTGAATCTGATGAAATTTCAGTGGTAGATAATATAATACACACCTGCCTCTGATGCTAAAAAATCAGAAAGTCTGTGGGCTCTATTCTGACACCATGTGCTTCAATACATTTCCCAAATATTGATACTGTGTTGCAGCCTAAGGCTGGTACTGTAACCCTCTTGTACCATTCTATGGCAGATATATTAAACCAAGGTCCCATTTGTCTGACCTTATAGTAGCTCAGATTTTATTTATTTATTTATTTATTATACATTTGTTTACCAGGAAATCCATCTGGAAAAGCTGTCCTTTTACAGTGGACAAAGCAAAACAAGTATTAAGTCTCATTACAAAAAAAAAAAACAAAAAAAAACTAGGAGGATTTCCCTGGTGTAATAAATCCAGACAGAAGCAAGTAGATTTAGTTGAGAGCTAAGCACAAGTCAATCCAACCTACAAAATAGTCAGCTCAAAACACCATGCTGAGTGAAATATATAAATCCATTTATTATCAGAGACAGAAACCAGAGCAGATTCTTTTTCACCTCAAGCTTATTCAGACAAATATAAGAAGTTAAAGACCTATCCCGTATATCACATAATCACATGATGGAACAGCATCATCAATCATTCAATAAATATTTTTAAGGAACACATGACAAAATATATGACTACATATCAAGTCTCAACCCTGGCTCCTCAGCACACTGGTTTCAAGGATATATGATTATTTAAACCAAGAAAAGGTATGCTTCCAGGTCAATAATCCATCTAAGTGTGATAGATATTGTGTGGTTCATAAAATCACAACCTCTAGGATTGGGCTGGATTAATTCTAAAACATGAAATCTAAATGTTTGATGTACACCCATTCATATGGCAGGCATATCTAGAGTATTCATATGTTTCCTATTTCTTTCTTTTTTTTTTTTACTCAAAACATTTCTATTGAATTTTTTTTTTTGAAAAAAAAAAACAACAGATTTCATATTGTTAAATATAAAAATAGTTATATGTGTTAAATCAATCAGACATTTGGAATGAACATCCAAAATATCTGAAACCTAGAAAATACCAGGTGTCCAGTAAGATACATACTTTTGATTATACAGTTTAAAAGTTTAAATCAAATGGTATTACAGTCATTTTTTTAAGTGTCTACATAACTTTTATCCAAGTTATAATAGGAAATAATTATTTCAGTTTCTTGTCCTGATTATAACCGTTTCCATTTACAATACATTGAGTCTTGTTCTTGAATTCTATAAATGTAGGAGAAATCTCACTTTTCCAGTTAGTAGTAATAGTTTTGTGAACAACAGCAAATATAATCCAAAGTAAAGAGTATTTAGATTTAGGGACACATTTATGAATAGGGGCATTAAACAAAATCAAAGATTTGGTCAACTGAAAATTATCATTGAAGATGGTTAGTAAAAAATTAATTTTCCCCCAAAAAGATTTAAGTAAGTTACAGTATTAAAACATATGTTGCCAGTTAGCAGTCACCTTTAGCTTGCAGCTCTAGCATTCTAATTCTTGATTAGGCATTAATTCCATTTTATGTGGAGTAAAATAAATTTGATGAATACATTTCCATGAGAACAAATTCCATTGTAAAGGTAAGGAAGTTTGCATTGAAGAAATTAAGATGAGTTTTTGACATCTTCAGAAGGAGGTTGATTAGTAATGGTTTTATAATAATTCCAATAATTTTCTTTAAAATAAGATTTTGATTTTCTAATTAATTTATACAATTTAGAAATAAGACATTTTCCTTGAACAGTTTGAGTACTCCCCGAAATTAATTGTTCTATTAATTTAGGAATATTTTCCTTGTATGGTGTATACATTAAGTTGATTTAATTATAAAATTAGTTCTTATTTCATGAAATACCAACAACTGCTCATTATCTGTATTAAATTTGCTCATAAGTTTATTCATATTAAGTATCTTTCCAGAATCTATCAATTGGTACCAAAATATTACAGTTTTACTTTTGAGAATATTCATATTATTAGTGTTAAAGGTGTCTAAAATATTTGATGTGTAAGCAATTGGGAACAATAGGAAAGACTAGTCTTTAATATCAGAAATTTTATTTATAAAGGTTTTAAAATAAGATAAAGTCTTAGATATACATTTAGAGGGGATAGATTTATTTTTGTTACCTAGAGTAAAATCTTTCACCATCCAATACAGTTTATTGGTCAAAATATTTGTATATTGAGGGATAAAAGAGAAATTTGATTTTAGCCATATTTGTTCTTGAAATTGTTTCCATCTTGCTGAATATGAACAGTTTAACCACAGGGATAGTGTTTTGAAAATTGATGATATAACATGCATATCAAAGTCTGGAAGGTTAATTCCTCCTGACTCCCAATTCTTTAAATGGTTGTCTAATGGAATTATTGGTTGTTTAGGATGTCATACAAAATTAGCATAAGTTTATTAAATTGGCAAACATACAGTTTAGGAGAAGGTAATGAAATGTTTTGAAAATAATATAATATTTTGGGAAGATAATCATTTTAATAGGAATTATCTATCCTCTATTGTAAAAAAAAGAACTTATTCCATTTCTCAATGAGGAGTTTAATTTGATTTAGGATACTACTAAAATTAACATTAAGAATTCAATCCAAGTCATTGGTTAAGATAATACCCAAATATTTAATTTTGTCATCTGTAGCTATATATTTAGTAAGTTGTTTGTTTTGGTCATTCTTATCAGAATTTATAAGTAGAATCTTAATTTTATTTTTGTTGAATTTAAGCCCAAACATTTTCTCGAGGTAATCTATAACATGCATTAAAGATTGCAAAGAATTATTATGATCACTCAATGTTTATAGAATGTCATCAGCAAATAATTGAATCTTTGACACTAAAGTGTCTGTCAAATGAATTCCTTCAATGTTTAAATTAATTCTAACACAGTTTGCAAATGGCTCGATGACTAAAGCAAATAACACAGGGGATAAAGGGCAACCCTGTTTCATGCCCTTAGTAATTTTAATTGATGTAGAAGTTCATGACCCAATCTTAAAATAAGCTAAGGAACTTTTATATAGGTGCTTAATTAATTGGGTAAACTATTGTGAAAAATCTGCATTCATCCAGAGCCTAAAACAAATAATCCCAGGAGACTGAATCAAAAGCACTATTTATATCAAAGCTTACTATAGTCATTTCATATTATTTGCAATTAATATAATCAATTAACGTGAGGATTCTTTTAATATTATCATATGTGTTCCTATATTTTATAAATCCAGTTTGGTCTTCATCAATTAATAAAGAGATCAAATGTTTCATTCTATTAACACATATAGCCATAAACCTTTTGTAGTCAATGTTTAATAGAGATATTGGTCTATATGAGGAACATTCTTTAGGATCTTTGTCTGATTTTAAAATTGGATGTATTAAGGTATATCTCCAAGAAGGAGAGATATTATTATTTTATTTAACTGAGTTGTATATTTTTAAAAGTAAATTTTAAGCTTCCCTGGGTAATAACTTGTACATTTCTGGGATAATATCAATTTCAGGTGCCTTTTTTAATTTTAATTTATTAATTTGTAACTTAATATCTGATATTGTAATTGATGTATCGATTAACTTTATATGTTCTTCTGTTAATTTATTCTTGATGTATTTTTAAAGAAATATTTTACTACCATTTGTGGTTGATTTTCTGCAATGATAGGGTTAATTAAGGTAAAGTGTTCTCTAAAAGATTCTAAAATAACTTCTAAATCACTGACTTTTTTCTTAGTACCAGAGAAATATCATTCCTATCTGATTAAAATGTATAATCTTTTTTGTTCTATTTGCTATTCATCTTTGATTTATGGGGTTCATAGAGTAAGAAAGTAATTTAATTATTTCTAGGTTAATCATAGTTTTATTATGTAGTATCTGCAAATAACTTTTGTTTATCTCATCATATTTGAAAACTAGTGGTTCCTTTTCAGATATCAAGCTGCAATTTTTCCAATTTCAGTTGTAAATCTTCAAGTTCTTTATCCCAATGCTTTTTTTCTTATTTATAAATGAAGCTAATATTCTACCATACAAATAAGACTTCATTGATTCCCACACAAATATTTCTGACATATCAACAGTATGATTTATTTTCAAAAACAATTTGAAATTCCTTAGCATAAAATTTCTTGAAATCTTTTAAATTAGTTATATAAGCTTGAATTCTTGTAATGTTTAGTTTCATAGTTTCATAGTAGTGTACTAGGCTATCTGCCCGGGGGCATTTATAAGCCTAGCCAACAGTGATGTGGCTTTACACCACCCCATACTATATAGTTGCGCCTCTCTAGTAGTGACACATGTGGGACCCCATTATTTAGTAAACTATACCTCTGTCTAGTAGTGACACTGAGGTGATTCCCGGGGTAAACTTGCGATCTCCCATCCATGCATCGAGATTTTTCTTGAACAGTGCCAATGAAGGGCTCTGTCTCACATGAACAGGGATTTTGTTCCAGAGTATGGGTAACCTCTGTGTTATGAATCTATCCCTCCAGCATGTCCTATTCAAATTTGTGCAGAGGTTGAAATCTTTAGCTCGTGTGGTTCTGGTGGATTTGGATTTTTGAGATGGAGCATGTCCATCAATTCCTGGTTGGACATGGCCCTGTATGTTAGGCACAAATCACCTCTGAGCAGGCGGTATGCTACTGAATAGAGCTGGAGTTTCTTTAATCTAGCTGGATAAGGCACATGTTTGAGACCTATGGTCCTCTTGGTGAGGTACTTCTGGGGTCTCTCCAGTTGCTGCATGTGCCGGGTGAGATACATCCCAAATGGAGCATTATATTCAATCATGGGCCTGACAAGGGAGGAATATAGAGGTACAATGACCTCCTTTGATCTGGATGAGAATCCCTTCATGATGAGATGGGCAAGGTAGAATGTCTTTCTGACCACTTTGGCAACATGGTTGTCAAAGGAGAGGTCACTGTCGACTTGAGTCCCCAGGTCTCTGATTACTTCTTCCGTATTAAGTGGGTTATTGTCTACGTGATAATTTGTGGGTACTTTGTTTTTCCCAAAGGTATGACTATACATTTTTTGGCGTTAAGTTTGAGGCCATGATTCCGGCACCAGTTGTCCGTTTCAGTGAGACCTTTCTGTAGGATGTGTGTGTCAGCGGGTGAATCAACTATGGCACCCAGTTTGCAGTCATCTGCAAACTTTGTCAGCCATAATCCTTCCATATTTGCTTTCACATCTGAGAAGTAAATGCCGAATAGGAGTGGACCCAAGACTGAGCCCTGTGGGACACCACTTGTGACTGGTTTTGAGTCTGACATGGCTCCAGCAATTTTAACCTTATGGGTTCTGTTTTTTAGCCAGTTTGCTACCCATCTTGTGACATATGGATTTACATTTAGGCTGCTGAACTTGTCAATGATGCCAGAGTGTGGTATCGTGTCAAAGGCCTTAGCCAAGTCCAAGTAGGCAGTGTGGACAGCCTTGCCCTCATCGATGGCACTAGTGACTGTCTCGAAGAAGTCAACCAGGTTTAAGAGGCTGGATCTGCCTTTTACAAATCTGAACTGTGTGGGATCAAGGGTCTGCAGATCCCCAATGTCGCCATTTATGAGTTCCATGATGATTCTTTCCATAGCCTTACAGACCAGGCTGGTCAAACTTATGGGGCGGTAGTTACCAGGGTCAGTAGAATTTCCCCCTTTGTGGAGTGGGACCACTGTTGCTGTGCGCCAGTGTTCAGGTACATATCCTGTAGTGAGGCTAAGATTGAATAGAGTTCTTAGGGCGGGTTTAGTTCATCTTGAAGTTCACGTAACACGCAACCGGGATACCATCGGGTCCCATAGATGCTGTGTTTTTTGCCTTGTTGAGTGCTGATTTCACCTGTGTGTCTGTGATGACAGGTAGGTTACATTCTGCAGGGATAATTACTTCATCTTTAGGGGGTGAGGGAGGGAGAAATTTGCACTGAACCTATCTGCCAGAATGTTGGCAATGTCAGTAGGGTCAGTCAATCTTTTGTCATTGTCTTCTAGCTCAGAGCATATCTGAGAATTTCCTCCCAAGGTTCTGACGTAATTGAAGAAGGCCTTGTGATTGTCTTTGGTATCCTTGGCAATCTTTTTCTCAAAGTTTGCTTTAGATGTTTTATGAGAGAACGTAGTTTTTACTTGTGCTGATCAGGAAGCCTTTCCCTTGTGGGATTTGGCTTTGTCCTGCAGTAGCTTCCTTCTTTTGTTGTACAGTTTGTTTATAGCCGGGGTCCACCAAACCAGGCGTTTTCCCTTGGTGGAGAGGGTCTTGGTTTTAGTTGGGATTGCTTGATCCATGCATTCTTGGAGATGTCCGTAGAAGGCTTTTGTGAAGGATTCAGCATTTTGGGATGTGGTTTCCATAAACCCAGTAGGCTTAAAGGATATCATTTCTGACTTGAGGAGCACAAAGTCAGCTTTTGAAAAGTTTTTCACTGTAGTCTTTTGTTCTGGGGGTGGGGGTGGGATATGTACATCCAACGTGATCAGTTTATGATCAGATCTTACTAGTGAGGAGTTTATATCCGGTGCGGAGCATTTGGACGCCATGTTTGTGATAATCAGGTCAAGTATATTATCTCTCCTCGTAGGAGAAGTGACCAGTTGCTCCATAGCATTTGAGTTTATGAATTCCAGGAATCTTTGGGCTAGGGTGTTAGGGCTAGAATAGTGGGCCCAGTCTATGTTGGGGTAGTTGAAGTCACCCAATATGATGGTGTTTGGTGTGACATTCATATCCTCCAGTGTTTTCAGGAATGCTTGATGGGATTCCTGGGATTGGGAGGGAGTTCTATAACATGCGACCAGTTGTATGGCAGTTTTGCCTATGGTGAGTAAAACTTGTATGGTTTCTGATGCTTCATGGGTAGCCACCAATCGAGAGGTGTAGGTGTCCTTTATGAAAATGGACACTCCCCTCCCTTTGTGGTTCGGCCTGGAGCTTGAGGTCAAACGCATGATATGAGGTATAGCCTGGTAGCGCTGGAGTGCTCTCAGGAGCCTTGAACCAGGTTTCGGTTACTGCACAGACATCGATGTTCTCCATACTGAGAAGTGCTTCGAGTGCCTGCATCTTGAGATTTAGACTTCTGGCGTTGAGCAGCATTACCCTTAATTTTTTCCATTTTGTTTTTATGGAGGTTGATTTGTCCTTTGAGCATTGCCTAAAAAGGCACTATGGGGTGGCAAGAGCCTTGGCCAGTATCCGGAAGCCCAGTGGTGACAGGTGCAAGCCATCCCTTGCGAGCAACGTGGCTTGTCCAGCATATCATCCCAGGCTGACAGACATTGGATCCCCTAGAATGACACCAGTGATTAAGCCAATTGTTAAAACTGATCATTTTGTCTTTGTACTGAGGCATCATTCTTGGTGAAGGCAGGATGCTGCTCAGGGTCAGGGTCATACCAGTCTGGGCTACATAATCGGAGAGCTCCTCAATGTCTCTTTTCATGTAGTCCAGGGAGGTACGTCTCAGGTCATTCACACCCGCATGGACAATGACTGAATCATACTTGTACTTGCTTTGGAGTGACCTGAGTGCGTGTGTAATGTGGCGGATCCTAGCCCCCGATAGGCAGCTCACCGTTACCCTCTCCTTATTCAGCCTGGTAAGTGGAACATCGGTGTGTCTGACTATAGAGTCACCTATTACTAATGTCTCTGGCATAGTGTTTTGCCTTAGGGGCTGTGATTGTGCGACACACCTGTTGCTTGAGGTATGTGTTGGTTTGGGATTCATTATTTAATCAAATGTGATTGGATCATGATCAGATGGGGACAAGCAACTACCCTGATGCTATCAATTTTAGAAGAAATGTTTCTAGAAATATAAACCCTACCTATTCTATGAATGAGTACCATGGCAATAAGAATAATATGTAAAAAATAGTGAGTTAAGGTCAGTAAAATCATTAATGTCTGTAATATTAAGAGTATTGATAAAGTCTAATTATGCTTTCGGTGTGACTGATTTTCTACATGTATTCATTGTATTAGTATTTTCATCAGATAAAATGCAGTTAAACTCTCCTGCAAGTATTATATTCCCCTTAGAGTATTGTAAAACATCTTCAAAATGATGCTTGACAATTTTGGCTCCTAATCCATGAATCCAGTATAAGTTAATTAATATGTAAAGTTTGCTATTTATTTTCAAGGATACTAAACATTACACACCAGAGTTATCATAGTAAGTGTTTATAATTTTAGGCATTAAAACAGAGTTTCTCCACAAAATTGCTACCTGTCTTTTTTATGATTATGATATGAACTTACTAAGGCCAAATAGTTTAAGTATGTCTATATCTCCTTGTAATAAATACATTTCCTGAAGAAAAACAACTTAAGCATTAAATAACTTTAGATATTTAAAGATACTTTCCCTCTTACAACTGTTATTTAGACCATTAACATTAATGGAGATACATTTATTACATATATTCTGATTAGCAGCATATTTAGGCATATGTGTCTAGTATTGTTTCAAGAAATGAAGAAATAAATATGTTAAAGAAGAAAAAACAACTATACTCATCTTCTAGTATTTTAAAAATAGTAATCTTAGACGCCCATAAACAAATATTAAAATAAAAAAAATCCTATGAACATCAAAATAAAATAGCAAACTAAATCCAACATGAGGTGCAAAACCCCACATTTGAATAGTGTTGCCATTGTAGTGTGCCTTCTACCTTAGTCACAAGAACAGTTCTTTGCTGCAGCTATCTAAAATATTAATTCTGTACTAAAAATAGTAAACTAGTTTTATAAATGTTTGAGTTGTAATTATAACATAGAAGCATAAGCTTTAGAAATTAAATTAAAATAAAGTTAATATGAAAATAAACAGGCATAATCAAATCACTTAGAGTATTAGATAAAAACTAAATAAAAACTTATCTAGATTTCTGACTGCACAAATAAAGGTATAAAAAAGACAGATTCATCTTATTTATGCATAACTACAAGATAGAAATGAATATCAAATGAACCAATAAGGTGCTTATAGAATATATACAATATAATCTTTAAAATGCCCTCATGAAATTGAGAAGTAAAACAATATTGAATTAATGAAGAAAGGATACATTAATAAAGCTATGACAGAAAAAAACATATAAACATAATGCATACAGTACCTCAAATTGCAATATCAAATAGAAAGGTTGCAATGTATAAAATGAGAAGACTTTCATAACAATATGCACTTGTTTTGATTGAATAGCTTTAAAGAAGTTATTTGATTGTTCAAATATAAAATAAACTTAAGTGGAGGATTTCTTATTTTATTCAGAAAGGTTCATTAATTTATTGCAATTGATAAGGGAATTATAAAATACTGTAATTTAATAAGGATTACTACATACATTTAAGATGCCAAATAACAGTTTAGAAGGAACAGTGAGCAAATTTCCATATTAAACAGATATTGAACAGATAGGAATTTCCAATATTAGGAGGCTATAAAGAGATTCATTCACCAAAGATTTGTGCAATCAAATTAGCTGTCACTTTAAATATTAAACTATTTGGCTATGGCAAGTCAAAAGGAATCAAAGTGAAAAAGAGTGAATTTTAATGATAAAAGTTATGTTTGTTAATATTTAATGTTATTAGTGATCTCATTAACTAGGACACCATATCTTTAAAACAACTAAAAGCCATATAGTATAAATACAATTCAAAGATCTGTCATTGGCTTGTCTGTGAAGTGGGCATGTATGTATTCTGTTGCATCTGACAATGATATACTGTTTCCTATTATTGAGTTTCTTTTTTCTTTTTCTTTTTCCCTCTTTCATTTTTTATTCCCTCTCCCCCTCCCTCTCACTTCTTTCTTCCTTTTCCTCAATTTCCTCTTTGTTCTTTTAATCTTTGTCAACTAAGATTAATTACTGTTCATCTGTATCAGAAAACAAATGGAGACAGGATTATAAGCAAGTTATCACTGTAAAAATTAGTTTGCTGTCAATCATCATCATTTCCAAGCCCTTTTCTCTTACTATTCATTTAAGACACGCCCACCTGTAGAAAGACCAAGTACTAGGTACTAAATCATGTTAAAATCAAAAACCCAATGACTCAGATGAATCTTTTTAATATAAAATGTATCTACTATATGGGTACAATGTTATTTGAATCACATAAAATGAATTTTTATTTTTTTAAATGCAAGAAGCGGCTCACACATAACCTTTGACCGTATTGATTGCGTCATCATGGAGCTGCACTGCTCTCTGCCATTCATACATCCACAAAGGTAATTTATAAAAAAAGCTGTTTAAAGTAAAAAAAAAAAGAGGGGGAACAAGATGACTCATCTCTGCTTGCGATCTCAGCGGGAAACTGAGAATGATGTAAGTTATTATTTTAAATGTTTAAAAGTGTATCACATGCAAAGAGTGAGAGAATTGGCTTATTTAACAGAAAAATGTAATAGTTTCCAGTCAAAGGGAGTCACGTTATTTAAACAAACATTTAAATAAAGTACATTTCTATGTCTATGACTAAAACAAAGCAACATAAATTAACAAACAAAAAGGTTTAAGTATTAAACAGAACTACCTTAAAAGCAAATATATGAATCAACAATAATAATGAATAAGAAATATCCAGTCAACTATGGAACTTAAAAAAATAGCTAGTGATAGATATACATCTACCTTTTACACATTAGAGTTCGAAGAAATGTACTGAAAAAGTTATGATTATGTTTAAAATAATCACTCATTTGACTATCTTATAAAAAGACATATAGTACTAATAAACATGGCATTGTTAGTTATTGCTGTCATTTTTTTCCGTTTTTCCTTTCCTCTCTTCTCTAAAGAATCAATATTAATCAAATTAATAAAAAGAAGTAATGGTAAGATCTATTAGTTATATTATAGATAGTGAAAAATAGTATATAAAGACAAATATAAGGAGAAAGAGAAATAAATTATTTTCAGCTTGTTTATACTCTGAATCCCTACTCCATGAGAATGAAATATTTCAATGTGAAATAGTAAATTGACTTTCCTTCTTAGTAGAAATTAGTATAGCAAAAAAATAATTTATATATAATAAAGGTGACAGAAGTAAGAATATAAGGTTTATTTGACTTTTAATTTCTTCTTTTTCTTGGCTTCAGCAACTTTCCATTCATTTTTCTCAGCCTGTCTCTTCATTGAACTGGAGCTCCAGTCCATGCCTTCTGATTGTTCTAAAATGTTGCTACATGTTACAAAAGAAATAGCTGAACCTAATGTATCAAGTATCTTAGTTCCATCAGGCAGAAAAACTTTAAGTCTGGATGGACATAACAGATGAGTTAACTTGTGGTATTTTTTAACTCCTTTATGACAGGGATGAACTATTTTCCTCTCGAAATAACTGTGGGGGAATGATCATTGTCAAATCTTATGATGTGGTCCTTATATTTAACAGGAGAGCTTGACCATGCTGTCTTTAAAACAAATTTTTTGTCTTGGTAACAGAAAAATTATTACAGATCTTGGTTTATAGTTAGGTTTGGTGGAAGACAAGAGGGACACTAAGGACCTGTGTGCTCTTTTGATTCCAAATCAGTGAAATTTAGGTAATTTTAGAATATCAGGAATCCAGGTAGTAAGGACATTCACCACATTGTCACCTTTGGTTTTCTCTGGCAGACCATAAATACGAAGATTATTTCTCTGAGATCTATTTTCAAGATCATCAATCTTAAGTAGCACGGAAGTATTTTGTTTTAAAAGAAATTTCACTTGTATATCATTAAAAGATTCTTTGATGTTGAATATCTGAGTTTTCTGATGTAAGACATTCTCCTTTAGTTGATCCATTTGATTTTTACATTCTTATTTAAAGGTGTCTAATTTGTTGTCCATTTTGTCTATTTTTATTGAAAAATCATGTATACTGCTGAGTAAGGATTGTAAATCTTTCTTGAAAGGCAAGTCTTGAGAATCGTTCTTAGAATAGCTCATACTGAAGAACTCAGAGTTTTTTTCTTGTAAATGACAGTAATTTGATACAGAATAGTTTAAAAAACTGAATATACACTTTAGGGGTTCTTAGTGGATGAAGAAGAACACAAAAATAAAGTCCAGATTTTTATGTAGTTGAAAGTTCCTGTCAGAAATATATTTAAGATAGGAGAACAAAGAAAAAGTGCTGCTAGCCTGACACCATCTTGGCCACACCCTCATGTTTCTTGTTTCTGATCTCACCAACATGTTGTTGTGTATGTTTTCTCAACATATTCATAGGTTCATAGGTGTGTACTAGACTAATGGCCCTGGGGACTTTACAAGCCTAGCCCATAGAGGTTCCCTGGCATTGTGCCACCCGTCACAAGTTCCCAGTGCTTCTATCAAGTACAGCCACTGGAGTGATCCCTGGGGTGAACTTTCTATTTCCCATCCACTCATCACAATTTCTTTTGAAGTGGGCTAGTGAGGTGCTCTGCTTGACATGTATGGGAAGTCTATTCCAGAGCATGGGCAGTTTCTGGGTTATGAACCTGTCCCTCCAGCATGTTCTGTTGATTGTGGTAATGAGATTGAGGTCTCTGGAGCATGTGGTGTGGAGGGATTGGGATTTCTTTAGATGCAGTGTTTCTAACAGAGCTGGGTCAGACATGGTGTTGTAAGTCAAGCAGAGATCGCCTCTTAGTAGATGATATGAGAGAGAGAATAGATGGAGTTTTTTGAGCCTGTCCATGTAGGACATTTGTTTAAGGCCTAGGATCCTTGTCATGAGGTACTTTTGTGGCCTCTCCAGCTGTTGCAGGTGTCTAGTGAGGTACATGCCAAATGGGACATCATACTCTATGATTGGTCTAACGAGGGAAGAGTGGAGATAAATGATGACCTCTTTCTTCCTGGATGCAAAACCCTTGGTAATGAGATGTGCCACATAGAAGGACTTTCTGACCACAGTGGCAATGTGGTAGTCGAAGGAGAGGCTGCTGTCAACCTGTGTCCCCAGATCTCTTATAACGCCTTCAGTGTGCAGTGGGCTCCCATCAATGTGGTAATTAGTGGGAACTGAGTTTTTCCCAAAGGGGATAATGACACATTTTTTGACATTATGCTTAAGGCCATGGTTTCAACACTATTCATTGGTCTCAGTGAGGCCTTTCTGTAGGCTGTCTGCATCACTTCGGGAGTTAATAATGGATCCCAACTTGCAGTCATCTGCAAATTTGGTCAGTCAGAGTCCCTCCATGTTGGCCTGAACTTCTGAGAAGTGGATGCCAAACAGGAGAGGACTCAGGACCAATCCCTGTGGGACTCCACTCGTGACTGGTTGGTGGTCTGACTTGGAATCCGCTACTTTCACACTGTGGGTTCTCTCTGTGAGCCAGTTTGCAACCACCTAATGATATAGGGGTTGAGGCCTACTTTGCTGAGTTTATAAATAATTCCTGAATGAGGAATGGTATCAAAGGCCTTGGCCAGATCGAGGTAGGCTGTATGCACTGCTTCACCTTCATCCACCTTTCTGGTGACTGACTCAAAGAAGTCAACCAGGTTGAGCAGGCATGATTTACTTTTCACAAAATCAAATTGCGTGGAATTTAGAGTTTGTAGATTCCCTATATCCTTGTTAATTAGGTCCATGATGATGCGCTCCATAGCCTTACATGTCAGACTCATCAGGCTAATGGGGTGATAATTTCCAGGGTCTGTAGTCGCTCCTCCTTTATGGAGAGGGATGACTCACAGATGTGGTGCCAGTTCACTTTGTAATTCATGTAGAACACAGCCAGGAATATTGTCTGGTCCCATGGAATCTATATTATTGGCCTTAGACAATGCAGCTTTAACCTGTGCTGCAGTAATGCAGGGTGCCTGGCATTCTTCTGGTATGGAGATTGGCCCTTTATGGGGGGAAAGAGGGGTAAAGTTGGCACTGAATCTGTCGGCCAGTATGCTGCAATATCTGTTGGCCCAGTGTAGGAGGTACCATTGTGCAGTAATTCAAGAGCAAATCTGAATATTGCCATGGAAATTCTTGATATAACTAAAAAAGGCTTTGTGGTTGTTTTTAGTGTCTGCCACAATTCTGACTTTATAGCTGTCTTTTGGAGGTTTTGATGAGGGATTTCAACTTTTTGTTGAGGCTAATAAGGGACTTTTTCCAGTCTTGGGACGTCACCTTTTTTTGCAACAGTTTCTTCTTTCTGTTGTACAGTTTATTAATGGCAGGGGACCACCAGACTGGCTTCTTTTTTTTTGGAGGAGAGCGTCTTGGTTCTGTTGGGTATGGCTAGTTCCATTCATTTATGTACATGTTCGTATAGTGCATTAGTGTATGATTTGGCAGTCTTGCATCTATTTTCCATTGGCATGGGTGCCATGAAGTTAGCCACCTCTGTTTTTAGGAGTCCAAAGTCAGCTTTGGAGAAGTTTTTCATGACGGATATCTTTGCAGGGGGTGTGGGTGAGATGTGGATTTCCATGGTGATTAGTTTGTGGTTGGATCTAACCAGGGAGGAATTGACTACTGTGTAGAGCAATGGTTGCCCATGTTAGTAATAACCATGTCAAGGATGTTGCTCCTCTAGTGGGGGTAAGAATGAGCTGGTCCAGGGCATTGGAATTGATGGTCCAGGAAGTGTTGAGCCAGTGCATTGGTGCTTGAGTAGTTTTCCCAGTTGATGGAGGGTTAGTTGAAGTCTCCTAATATGAGAGTGTTGGGTTGGACCTTGATAGATTCCAGGGTGCTTAAGAACATGGAGTGAGAGTCTAGGTACATGGTTGGGAACCTATAGCAGGCTATGACCTGGATCGCAGTCTTACCCAATGTTAGTTGTACCTGAAATATCTCAGATGCATTATGCTGGGCTACTATTCTGGGGGTGTGCATATCCTTTATGAATATGGAGACACCACCGCCTTTGCAGCTTCGGTCCATGTTTCGGGGCAGAAAGGTGTGGAATAAGTTATAGTCTGGTAACACAGGGGTACTTTCTGCTGCTTTAAACCAGATCTCTGTTACAGCACAAATGTTGATGTTCTCCATTTTGAGGAGTGCTTCGAGTGAGTGCATCTTGAGATATAGACTTCTAGCGTTGAGCAGCATAACCCTCAGATTGCATTTATTTATAGCTGTTACAGTGGTACTTTGGTCTTTGGAACACCACCTAAAAAAAGGCACTGTAGGGGTGGCAAGAGCCTTAGCCAGTACCCGGAAACCCAGGGGTGACAGATGCAGGCCATCTCAGGCAAAGCATCGAGGTCTGTCAGTCATGTCATACCAAGCAGACAGATACTGGATCCCCTTAGAATAACACCAGAAAGTTAGTCAATTGTTGAAGTCAATGATTTTTTGTTTGTACTGTGGTATCATTCTGGGTGATGGTAGGATACTGCTCGGGGCTAGTGTCATACCTGCCTGGGCCACATAATCCGAGAGCTTCACCATGTCTCCTTTCATGTCATCCTGGGAGGTGTATCTCAGGTCATTCATACCCAGAAGGACAATGGCAGATTCATACTTGTACTTGTTATCGAGTGACCTGAGCGGGAGTGTTATGTGTCAGATTCTGGCACCTGATAGACAGCTGACTGTTACCTTCTCCTTAGTCAACCTAGTGAGTGGGACATCTGTGTGCCTCACTATTGAGTCACCTATGATTAGTGTATTGGGCAAGGTTATTAGCCTTAGGGGCTTAGGTTGAGGGGCACACTGTGGAGGTGAGCTATGTGTCCTGTGGTTTGTGCTGTGTTGTGGTGGTCAAGTGCATTTCTGTCTTGGAGGTCTCTGCTGTTTGGGTAAATTTCTTTTGATTGCCTCCGTGAAGGTGGGTGTGTGGTTTGTGTTTTTATGTGAAAGCTGTGATAGTGGGTGTTTTGGAGGGCTTTGTGTTCCATGTGGTGTAGTGTGGTGCAGGTGTTGACCTTCTCCTCTTGACCGGCATGTCCGGTCTTGGCTGGAGAGTGCATAGCTTCCAGTTTGGTGATATAAGTGCACCTCTCACAAGTCTCAGTGTTGGGAGGTAAGTGGAGAGGGTTATCTGCGTACATGAGTCACTGCCTTAGAATGCCCAAGTGCACCAGGTTAATAGGAGAAAGCACAGGGAACTGCCCTTTAATCATACCAGAAAGGGTGGTCATAACTACTAAGTACTGGACCTATTTTTGTAAAGAATGACTAGTGCTGATGGAACTTAGGTGTGCTATAATAATAGCTACAAAAACCTGTTGAAGTGCAAAGCAATTAGGCTATTTGAAGTACAAGAGAAAAAGAACCAGCAAGATCTAAGGGAAAAATTGAAGAGCAGACTTTCTGGCAGTAATAGTTTACCTCAGCTTGGTGCTGCTAGGCGGAGCTTAAACAAGCATAAACCCAGGCAAACGCAGGCTTTTAAACCAAAAAGTTGAAAGGGATGGAAAAACTGTCCAAACGTTCAATAAACTACAATTTCTGGGCTAGAAACCCCTCCTCTTGTGGTAGATAGGCTACCTAGTGCTTACCACTCCCACTGATAAGCTAGAAGGCTTCCTTCCAACACAGAAAGGCTTGGGGGGGCTCAGAAGCTTACAGACAATCCTGGATACAGAAAATCTGTATCAGAACTAGACTAGTTACAGGAAAGGTGGGAAACAAGCTTAGAACTTTTTTTTTCTTTTGCCTGCATAACTGGCCTTGCATGCGTGGCATAAAGCAAAATAAACTAATGCCACAATCAGCATAACTCTGAAGCTTATACAAGGTACCAGTCTTACTATGAACATAGTAATCAGCCCTGCTAATGTATATGAATGTAGAAGAATTGCTGCACGCATAAGTACCATTTTTTAACAATCTAGAGGCATAGTTTGAAGGTGGGGTAGGTGACTACAGAGTGATGGTTGGTAACAAAGTCGAGGAGAGAAGAGGTATAGTAGAAGAGGAAAAATAAAGTGTTGATGCTATAGTTATCCTGGAGATGTACAGTTACACAGCAAGGATGTTGATAGATGTTCTCACAGACGTCTTTTTAACACTTGCTGGTTTTCAAGAAACCTGAAAGCATGTCGGAGGGCATTCCAGAGGGTAGCTAAACAGGTTGAGTATAAGGAGGCTTCTGGTGCATTTTGGGCTTTAGTGACAGTGCTTTAGTAGGCTGATAGTGCTGCAGCAGGCCTTTTAGTGCTGATACTTATCAGAGTAGTATATCAGGGTATGAACTAGTAGAAGTTAAGTATAGCGGAAGGGGATGTGGGAGTTCACTTCATGGTAGGGTGGTAATTTTGAAGCGTGCTTTTTCGTGTTGGTTACTTATCAGGGTAGTATATTAGAGTATGAACTACTATAGTTGACTATAGTGGGGGTGATGAGGGAGTTCAGTAAATGATAGGGTGGTAGTGTTGAAGCATGCCTTTTAGTGCTGGATAGCTGTCAGGGTAGTATATTACAGTATGAGCTAGTGGTAGCTGAGTATAGTTGGAAGTGATGAGGGAGTTTAGTCAATGGAAGGGTGGTAGTGTTGAAGCATGCCTTTAGTGCCAGATACTTATCAGAGTAGCATATTAGAGTATAAGGTAGGAGTAGCTGACTATATTTGGGGGTGATGTGGGAGCTCAGTCCAGTTTAGACATGTAAGGGTAGAATTGTGATGAGTTCTAAAGGGGCGATTTGCAGCAAAGCAAGCTATTTTATTGTAGCATTTTTCCAACTTTGTTTGTGTGGTTGTTTGTAGGTTAGTAAAGCGTGGGGAGGTATGCATTAGGGTAGGTAGGAGGTAGGTTTTAGACATGATTTATCTAGTTCAGAATATTAGGTAGGGTTTTGTTCTGTATAAGGGGCAAAGCCATTGGTGTATTTTTAATAACAGTTTGGAAGTGTAGGTCAGATTTCATATTGTCATCATTGGTGGCTCCTAACAATTTGGTGTTAGGGACCCGTTCAATCAGAATGATGTTTAATGAAGTGATTTTGACAAGAGTTTTGCTTTGGGAGAACATTTTATGGGTGAAAAGAAGATGTTTTGTTTTTTGCGGGTTAAGTAGAGGCTGTGAATTGTCTAGCCAAGATTCTATGGAGGTAAAGAATTTTTGAGTAATTTATTGAAGTTTTTGTAGGTTAGAGGCTGTGCAGATGACTGTAGAGTCATTCACATATTGTATAAGTGTGTCATGCTTTGAAGCGATGTGTAGATCATTTATAAATATGTTAAACAGGCGGAGTCTGGGGAACCTTGTGACACCCCTACAGCAATGGGTAGGAATGAGGAGTATTTTCGCTGCCATGTGACTGCTTGGAATCTATTTATTTTTATTTTATTTATTTTATTTAACATTTGTTGACCGGGAATGTCCGACTAGGTTCCACAGAGCCTGTTTTCAGCGGAGGCCCGGGGAGAAATGCTCCAGAGTTTGTTGGGTAGCTTTTAAAACAGGAGGGGGTGGAAGAGGAGAGACCTAAGTAAGAGTGTTTTAGTAATAGTTTATGGTGAGAGAATGCATCAAATGCTTTGGCCAGGTCTATGAATAAGAAAGACACTTGGTTTCCAGTATTTCTGTTTTTGTTAATGATGTCAGTGAGGTGATGTAGGGCAGTAGTGGTGCTATGATCGGGATGAAAACCATGTCGTGTAGTGGACAGACGATTGTTTATGGTAAGGTATTGGGAACAGATGCACTTTTCTAATATTTAAGACAGTGGTGGCAGAGTGGTAATTGGTCTGAAGGTGGAGTAGCAGAGGGTCCTCCTTTATGAACATGAAGTATGTATGCCTTCTTCCAAATGGCTGGGACATGAGATTATAGAATGGATATATTTATTAGTATAGTTATTGGATATGATAGAATTTCAACTGCAATGTTTATAAATTCAGGACGAAGGCTGTATGCAGCAGAGCTTTTTTTAGTTTTAAGAGGTATTTACTTATGGTGGAGGTATGGACAGGGTTGAGTGAGAAGTGGGCTTCCATGGGTTTTGTGGGTGGAGGTGGGTTGGTTTGATGGTGCGATTGTCTTTGATATGTGAGGCTGCAGCTTAAAGGAAGTATTTATTAAAGTTATTAGTGACTGTTTATGAACTGTCTTCTGTGGAGTGAATGGGTTTTTGACTTTAGCCTAAATTTTGTTGATTTTGGACAGATGACCAGAGTTTTTTAGTATTATTTTGGTGTGCCTCCTGTAAGATAAAGTAGTGGAGTTTTGTTTTTTTTTTTTGTCAAGCCTTATAATGTGTTTGGTTTTATTGCTTCTCTGTCTTTAGTGTAGACGTTTTTCCTGGGATTTGTTGGTGTAACATGCTTTCCGGGCCTTCTCCCTAAGCTCCATTAGTTGCCTACTGTTTTTAGATAGCCATGTTGCTGGATTAAGTTTAACTCTTTCTCTTGAAGGGAGCATGTTCATTCAGTATATTGGTAAAGGTTTTGTTAAATTTGAGGGTGGCTTCATCTAGAGGAAGATTTCTTAACATATCCCAATTGTATTGCTTGAGTGATGAGATGAAACTGTGTACATTAAAACTGGATAGATTAGGCACATTCTTATATGTGTGAATTTTTAAAGGCTTGCATATAAGCCTGTTAGCAAAACTATCAGGTGGTCACTTGGGATATCAGATAGTGTGCCATCGTTATAGGTATTACTGGGTTTAGTTGAAAGAATTCAATCTAGGGTAGAAGCCTTAAAGTAGGGCTTGTTATATTCTGTTGGTGTATTTATGAGCTGAGAGAAACCATGCAGATTAGTACTGAAAGTAGGGATATCTTATACTGTTTTGACCTATTCTATGTTAAGGTTCCAAGGATGAAGATTTCTTGGGGTATCTTGGTAGATACCCAGGACAGTATGTCCCTTGCTGCTTTGATAATATTTCCAGGGGAAATGTATGAAGCAATGATACATATGGTCTTGTAAGAGTTTAGCTTCAGAAAATCACTAAGAATCTATTCATTGTTCAATAAGGGATTTATTTTCTGATAAAGGGAAATGTTCAAGTGTTTTGGGTGTTTGGGTATATAATAGCTACACCACCTACTTTTTTGGACATATTGTTTGTTAGAAGGATACTATATCTTTCAGTATCTTTGATTTTGGGATATAATCATATTTCTGTTGTCGCGAGAATGTCAGGGTTGTAATGAGATATGAAAGCATGTGGTTCAGTTACTTTATTATAGATGGTTGTAAGGTTAATTTTTATAAATTTTAGACTTGATTTACCTGAGCTGCAGGAGTGAGGTATTGCATTATTAATGGATGTGTGAGCTGTTACAGGAAGGGCTGTAGTGGTTGGACCTGAGTTGTGGTCAATGTCACTGCATAATTGCAGAGTGGAGAGGGATAGTTGGAATAAACAATGCCACTTGGTTTTAAATGTGTTCTTTTTAAATAGTTTGTGTGATGGGTTAGTTACTGTTATATACACGTTTGTTTGAAAAAATGGATGTGAGATAGATTGTAAAGAATGTGGGCTATACTCAAGGAAATTTGGGAGGAATTGCCATTGAGAGAAATGGACTGAGCACTGAGCCTAAGGCTGGTGTTGAAAGGTGCACGATAGTCTGTTATGCGTGCTAGAAGAAGGTAGGATGTGAATTGTAGTACTTTGAATAGCATGCTGATAATTGAATGTTTATTTGGTAAAAATGTAAACAGGATAGTGATAGAGGGCTTGATAGGGTTTGACTGGTTTTGGTTGGGTGAACTGGGAGGGTTTGTTGAGTTACAATGCGGATGAAATCCAGCCCACAGAAAAAAGAAAGGTAAGGGTGTAGAAATGTGGAAAGTCTGTTAGTCAAATAGTGGTTAGATGTAATTCCTGTTTTAGGGATAGAAAGGCCTCAGCCTTAACAAACTCTGCTAGCAAGTGGCCTCATTCTTCATCCCATCTGTGAGCCAGATGTCTATCTAGTGGATGAAATTGGAATTTTTACATAATTTTATGAGTTTGGCAATAAAGCTGACATGGAATTATTGTGTTGAATGGTTTGACCAAGTCAAGGTATGCATTATGCATTGTTTTTTCCCCTTGTCCATTGCTTTGGTGCCCATCGTGAAGAAGTCCATAAGGTCGAGTAGATATGACCTTCTCTTGATGGAAACCAAATGGGGTTGGATCCAGTGTCTGAAGAGTTTCTATGTCATTGTTTATTATTTTCAAGAAAATTCTTTAGATAGCCTGGCATACGAGACTAGTCAGACATATAGGTCTGTAGTTAGATGAGACAGTAGGTGGTCCACCCTTATACAGAGAGATGACAGCTGCAGTCCTCCATTCACTTGGCATGAAGCCTGTATGGAGTCTATGTTTAAATAGGGATTCTTATAGTCTTAACAGGTTGTCTTTCATTCATTAACATAGATTTGCTATATATTTCCACTCAGTATAGGTGGGTTCATTTACAGTTAGTTCAGCACATTGCTGTGTATTACCATTGAAATAACTGAAGAAAGCCTTGTGATTGCCCTCAGCCTGAGAGGCTACTTTAACCTCAAACTTGGCCTTGGTAGATGTAATTAGATCCCTGGATTGCATATTTGGATTGATAAGGAAGTTTTTCCTTCCTGGGCATTGCACTTTCTAATGTTTGCCATGACTTTCTTCCTTTAGTTATACAGTCTATTAATGTTGGGATTCCACCAGGGTGGCTTGTTGTTTTGAGTTTGTCATGTACCTTTTCTGTGTAGATACAACTGTCGGTATGCATCTATTAACATGATTGAACATGGTTGCTGTGAACAGTCCCATATAGGCAGCGGTGTTCTCAGAGTTTGGGAGCAGCTTGGAATTTTGCCAGTGTATCACTTAATAGTGGGGCATTTGCCTTAGAAGAATTCCTAAACATACTTGGACTGGTTAGGGTATGGGATTTTTTTTTTTATTTCAAAGGAGATGGCTTTATGGTCCGACCTTGCCAGTGCAGACATTACACTAGGGCTGGTGCAATGTTGTCCCATGTTTGTAAGGACCAGGCCAAGGAAGTTAGTGCTCCTAGTGGGTGTACGGACTATCTGGTTTAGGATGTTTTTGTTTACAAAGTCCAGGAATCTCTGGGATTTCATGTTTGGGGTCATGTATGACTCCCATTTTAAAGTGAGGTAGTTAATTACCCATGAAAATGGTGTTGGCTTGAATGGGTATTGTCTCTAGTACATTTAAGTAAGAACTGTGGGTTTCCTGGATCATGGAGGGGGACGTTTGGCTTGCACGGATGTGGTATTGGACTTTGCCTATGTAATTTGGATGTGGAGAAGCTCAAGTGCATCATACTGTTTGATCAGTCACAGGTGGGCCGTGAGTTTGCTTTTGATGTAAATAGAGACACTCCCATCTTTTGTCACATCTATTGCAGTAGCTGGTCCAAATGTGTGGCAGACACTGAAGCCTTGCACAGTTGAAGTGTTGTCTGTGGCTTTAAACCATATCCCAGTAATTACACACGTCTGCATTCTCCATGGTGAGGAGAACTTACAGGGAGTGGTGTTTCTTGTTTTGACTCCTGGCTTTGAGCATTTGCACCTTCAGATTTTCTTGAGTTGTTTTTGCCATGTTGGAAGGTTTCTCAGTTGGACGATGCCTAAAAAAAGCAATATGGAGGTGGACAAGGTTTTAGCCAATATTTGAAAGCCTAGTGGTGACAAGTGCAGGCCATGCCCTGCAAAGCAGCATGGTCTGTAACAGAAACAATTGTGTTTCAGTCCCAAGGTTTTTATAACATTAGAGCCTTCCATAAATCCTGATGCAAAGAAACTAGAAAATAGCATAAATCCATTTTTATGTTTGGAATTTCTGTATAAAAAAATTAAACGGTTTAAAATAACATTTTATCACAGCCGCCAGTGTGTCTCCCTTAGAGACCTTGACTGGCTTGAACTCCCACAACTCCTACACCAAACTCATCTCACCTTTACTCATAAACTAGTAAACCACCCTCTCTGAACCCCATCACTCCATACAATTCTCCAGCCCTACCACTCTTCTAGACCACTATGCTCCTGCAACAAACATCTTCCCCAGGTCACCAAAGCCAAAAACTCAGATGGTGAAGCACTATTTTCCTGCGCTATATCCAAGCTCTGAAACAACCTTCCCACTACCATAACTACCCTTCCTTCCTGCAGTCTTTTCAAGGCTGCACTTAAATCTCACCTAAATTCACACTGGCTTTGTCCTTGTCCAAACCCCGACTAATAAACACCCCCCCTTCAACCCTTCTCTCCTTTCCCAGCTTTAGATAGAGTATCCCCTCTGTCACTATAAAACTGAACTGAAGATTACTGACTGCTTGTTAATCCTTCCAGGATTTAGTTAATCATTTAGTCTGTTATTATTGTTATTTAGTTACTGTTTAGAAAATTTGTAACTCTGTGTTTTACTTCTTCTTTTTCTCAAGCTTACTACTCAGTTGTACCTAATTTGCTCCTGTATTTCTCCATGTCATGATCACCTCTACTGTATACATACCTTGATTGTTATTGTTTACCATCTACCATGTCATTCTGTGGACTTTCTCCCCGGGCCTGCACTGAAAAAGGACCTGTGTCCAGTCGGAATTTCCTGGTAAACAAATGTAAATAAATAAATAAATAAATAAATAAATAAACATTTATATATTTAGAACTTGTTTGAGCAGAAATGTACATGTGCATATAATTATTTAATATCCAACATATTATTGTCTATAATATTTTATGTTTGGTATGCTATACTAGGGGTTTAATGCCACAGTGGTACAGCAGTAGCATTGTTACCTCACAGCAAGAGGTTCTCCCGTTCGATTCTGGGCTTGGCTTGGGAGTGCCTTCTGTGCGGAGTCTGCATGTCCTCCCTGCGGTTGGGTAGCATTCGAAAGACATGCGTGCGTAAATGGGTGTGCCTTCGTTGAAGGTTGGGCGTCGAGCTGGCACCTCGGCATTTCATAAAAATCTACTGCCAATCATTAGCGGACCGGAGTTCCGCTGTGGTGACCCCTTACTGGGAAGAAACCGAAAGACAAACAACAACAACAACATTCTATACTAAGGGTTTAATTATTACATAACTCTATGTACTGTTTTCCATGAAATCCAATGTAAGCCATATCTAAACAGTGTATTCTAAATATAGAAGCTACAACATATGATGCTGTTTCTGGCAGTCCTAATCGTCTATTTTCCCCATGGCCTAATATGATCCTGAATAGAAATTCTAGCTTTATTTAGATACAAAAGAAAATTTGTAAACATTTTATTTACTTCTTTAACAATTTCTTTATTTGGCATTAAATATATAGTTTGAATTAGATATAAAACATTTGGGAATAATTACATTTTTAATTAAAACTACTTTATCTTAGAAATGTAAACTTTATCTCATTCCAATTAGAAATAACTTTCAGATTTAATAACAGTAAATGTAAGATTAATGTGAGTGATCACATCCATCTGGGGATTCGTTAACAGTCCCGGTGTGAGCTTTATGGCTCACTCTAAAAAGGCCCTGCTCTCACAATGTCGAATTTTGCAATTCTGGGACATATTAGCCACACTGAGAAAAGACCTCATTATCTGCTAATTTGTATGTCTCCATACTGTAGTTAACTACAGTGAAGTAGAGATCAGTGCTGACCTGCACTTCATAGTAGTTAACTGCTGCAGCTACATCATGCAGGCTTAGAGTACTCCCTGGTGTCTTGTGTCCCCCCCATCCCCATTCTAGTTTATGTTCCATTATGACACAAGTATAATATCTCTGGTTTTAAATGTTACCCCTGCTCCTTGATCACCATACTGGTTTAGGTGCCATTATGGCACAAATGCAGTACCCTGATGTCTATTGTTCCCCCACCCCATCAGTCCCCATACTGGTTTAGGTGCCATTATGGCACAAATGCAGTACCCTGATGTCTATTGTTCCCCCACCCCATCAGTCCCCATACTGGTTTAAATGACATTATGGCACCAGTGTAGTATCCCTGGTGGTTAGCAATCCCCCATCTCCAATCCCTGTACTGGACTGAATGAGAGAAAGCTATCCACATAAGTAGCTAGGTCTCTTATGACCAGATCTGTCCAAAGAGGAGTATCATTTGTAACATGTGAGGATGGAATAACGCTGTTATGCTGTACTTTTTTCATTGAGTTTGAGACTGTTTTTGATATACCACGTATGTGCCTATTCCCACCCTTGATAAAGCTGATTTTAGTAAGTGGCTGAGTGGATAGCAGTGCCCAGTTGGCACTCATTAACAAACTTGATCAAACACACTTTTGGGATACTGGCTTGGATGTCTGCAAAATAAATAACAAATAGGAGAGAGCCCAGAACTGATGACTGTAGCACCCCACTAGTTACAAATTTATATTCAGAGAGTGAACCAGCAACTTTCATAACTTGGGATCTGTTGGATACCCAGTTTGTAATCCAGCTGACAATGTATGGGTTTACATTACGTTTGTCTAATTTTTCAATAAAACTATCATGGTGCTAGTGTGAAAATCATTTTCCAGGTGGAGATAAGTAGTGTGTATAGAATCACCATTGCCCAGAGGCCCTGTAACCTTTTCAAAGAAGCTTACGAGGTTATTAAGACAGCACCTGCCCTTTACAAAACCAATATGACTGGAATCTAGATCAGTTATGTGTCTGCATAAATGGGCTTCCGTTGCTTTGTATATAAGGCTGGTGAGGCTGATGGGTCTATAATTACCCTGGTCCCTGGAGGGGACAGTTATAATGGCATTTCTCCAGGCTTCAGGAAGAAACCCTGCAGACAGGTTGAGGTTGAACCATTTCAGTATGCAGTGCACACCTGGCACTGATGAAAATGCAGCCTGGAATATTGTCTGGTCCCATGGACGTATTATTTTTAGCGTTTGATAAAGATTTGAAGGCTTGTTCTAAGGTGACGACAGGGGAAAGTAACTTCTGAGGGATAGTAGGAACAACAGTGTGGGCAGGGGATGTAAAGTTAGCACTAAATCTGTCCGCTAATATACTAGCTGCATCTTAGGGGTACAAATGGGTGGTATTACTATGGATGAGATCAGTGAACTGTTGGACATTATTCCTTAATTTTATGACATAACCAAAGAGAGATTTGTATTTTTCCTTTGGGATCTGTAGCAATTTTACATTTTTTAATATTGTTTTTAAGTTTCTTGCTGGCATGTTTCATTGTAGTTTTGACAGAGGCAGATTGGGATTTTTTGGAAACTTTTAATTCTTTTGTTCCTTTTGTTGAACTGGGTATTCCAGTACAAGTTTATTCCCGAATTTACAGTTGTATTTAGGGTAGATGAGTACTGCCTTTTCTATGCAACTAGTCAGGTGCTGCTAAAAGTAAAAGGTGAATGCAGTAGCCCCCTCAGTTGGGTTCCTTTGAAAGGGGTTGTTGTGAATTTTGCATAGGTCTTCTACAAGCTGAAGTAGGTTTGCTTGGAGAACTCCCTAAAGATGGTGTCATTTGGTGATGGAGAACCACTAGACCTGACAGGTCAGATTATTAATTTCTAATGATACTTAGCCAGGGACAAGGAGCTGCAGTGTGGGATGCAGGCACAGGCCAGGTTGTTACGGACCAGGTCAAGGACATTAGAACCTCTTGTGGGTAGTTTTACAATTTTTTCCTGTGCATTGGTATTAATGAAGTCTGGGAAATGCTGAGTGTAACTATTTTTAGATGTGCAAGGGTACCAAGGTGTGATGATCATGAAGTTGGTAAATATATATATATATATATATATATATATATATATATATATATATATATATATATATATACGTGTTTACTACCTTTTATTGATAGATTCAAATACTGACAATCAAAATATCAACCACAAAAGGCTGATAAACTGAACATCGACAAACAAAACAAATCATTTAAAACAGGAAATGTCTGCTACTCATACAGGAATTCCGTTCCATATTTCATGCAAACTCTTGATTGTAAAAAAATTCTGTCATATCAATTTTATAGCTCGATAAATTCAGCTTTTAAGTAATAAAATTATGTTTGGAGGAGTTGCTCATTAAAAATAATGAAAAATAACAAATGGTTAAAAAATACATGAAATATAAATTCCCTGAAAACTAGACATGATTTACTGCTTAATATCAAAGAAGGTTGATCTGCTAAACAAAGTTATGTCTGTAAGAAAAATGTTTTAAATATAAGCACCTGTAAAATATTTATCTGCCCTATTGTACACAGCATGGCAGACTCTGTCTGAACCCATGATACTTGTGTATGTATCAGTGTGTATGTGTGTCCATGTGTGCCTTTTTGCGGGAGTGGTTATGCTTGTGTGAGAGGTTTATGAGCAGAAACAAATGCATGGCATTATGAAACTTGTGCTTAGCTTGGGGAAACAATACCACAATGAACACACACCATACCTTCACACAACACACAAAATGCAATCAAATACAGAGTGCGAGCTGAGATTTGAAGGGTGCCTGGCAGGAATACCTGTACATGCCACATACTGCTATATAACTAGCTTGCATTAATGGGGAGAACCTGATAAAACCGCACGAGTTTGCTGTGCACACACACACACACACACACACACACACACACACACACACACACACACACACACACACACACACACACACACACACACACGCATAAACACAGGTTTTGTGTTTGCTTGTGAGAAAGAGGTTGGGATACAACTAAACTTAGGCTCTGGAGGTTTAAATATGACTACAAATGCATATGCAGTGGCAGGTTGTGTGCACTGCTTTTCAAATGCACTGCAGGTGTTTAAAAAGGATTGATATCAAGATTATAAATATATGCAGACAGCATTCCTGGGAATGGGTGGGGACATGTTATACATACAACTTATTACTCACTCATGCCGATTAGGCACAGTCTGTATCTCAATATGTGCTGGTCCTTTTGGGTTAAATTTCAAGGTTTTGTTCATCATTTCTATAGGAAGATTGGTCCCCATTTGATCACTGGAGGATCTAGAGAGCATCTTTGCTGCAGCAGCAGTAGGAGGAGGTTACAGAAATATATTTTCAATTGTATTGTGTGTTTTCATGGGTCTATGTCAGATGATTGACTTTTTGGAAACTCAAGAAAAATATCAAAGTGACCATAAGATTGAGTTTCCAAAAATTGGAACATCAAAAAAACAACCCCCCCCCCACAAAACTCTACCTTTTTAATGTTTTTGCAGGGGGCAAGCCCCCCTGTACCCCCCATGTAAGGGGCTGCGCACCCCACACCCCCTGCAAACTATATATACCAATTCTGAGGTTGCACTACATTGAGGGAAAGGGTACATTTTGCAATCCTTGCTGTACAGTGATCTGCATTCAAAAGCTTTGCGTTTTCAAAAACTCGATCATATGGTCTCCACCATATGGAGGCTGAATTTCTGAAAACTTGATTAACTGATAGGGACCGCTTTTCATACAGACTGTGGATAGTTGCAAGGCTGATTATTTGCCTGGCCTAAACCTGTTTTTAGGCAACAAACAACAGCAGAGAGACTTGGAGATAACGTCATTACGTCAACGACCGATACCACCGGAACTGTGCCTAAAATAACCGCTACAACTTCAGTTATACAGACTGTCTGTTTCTCCTGCTACTGGAGTAGCACAGAACATTACGAAAGCCAACACAAGAGCCAGAAGCAAGACACGTTCAATTCTCAGTGCCACCAATGCCTCTGTAATTCCATGACTACAGAAGCAACAAATTATACCACCGTCCTGAATAGGAGTGGATTTTCTTTTCCTTTTCCCATAGAGACACCTGTAAACAGACGCTCCAACAGCAGGGGCAGAGCTAAGTGGAAATGGAACATGGACACTTCAGAAGGCCAGAGTTTGAAGAAAATGTGGTAAATATTACTGACTCCATAGTATGGAACATTTCTTCTCAAGTTTTAACATCTGATGAAATCTCTCTATTAAATAGAGGTATGAGTTTTATAGCAACGCAAATGGCTGATATTACTGACTGTATGATAGATTTAAAATTTTTACTCGTAATATAATGTTGAAAGTCTATTTTAAATCTAATGTAATAGAGTTTAATGATAATCAATTGATGGCTTTTAGGAAACACAGCTTTTTTATACCTAATAATAATGCCGTGGCTGATGTGTTTGAACGCAAATGTGAGGAAGAGATTGTTTCTTTGTTCACAAATAGGAACATGGGGAAGGTTTGCTATAATTTAAATGTTAAGGAACAAGAAGCTTTAACCAAATTAGCCCATAATACTGCGCTAATGATAAAACCTGCTGACAAAGGTGGACCAGTAGTTGTAATGGATAGGATGTTCTACGAAGATCAAATGTCTACTTTATTACAGGACTGAGATATATACACTTTAATGTCCTCTTCCTTTCTGTGTAATATTATTACAAGGGTCAATAACACTTTGCAAGATTGTCTGTTGGGATGGAATATCACATTGGAACAATATAATTATTTTAAATGTGACAAACCTGTTACTCTAGTAATACATGGAATACCCAAGATTCATAAGGACCCTTATAAGCCACCTATTAGGCCTATTGTATCAGGCAGGGGATGGTGTACATAAAATATATCAATCTATGTAGAAAAGCATCTGAGAAGTGTACTTAGTCCTTATGTGTTAAAGGACACAAAGAATTTGTATGCTTTTTCAGGGCACAAGAAATGTGATACTTATATTTTAGTGACACTGGATGTACAATCTCTTTTTACCTGTATACCGAATGATGTAGGCATTGAGTTTTTGAAACAGTATGTATCAAGCAATAGTAAATTCACTGGTCCCTTTATAGAACTAATTTGTCTTTTCATGAAAATATTCTTGAGAACAATGTTTTCATCTTTAATGTGCAGCTGTATTGACAACAGAAAGGTGTAGCTATGGGCACCTCAAATGGCAATAGCTACGCCAATATTGTTATGGCACATTGGGAGAATAGTTTTATTATTAATACATTTAAGGAGGTTATTTTCTATCGCAGGTTTGTAGATGATCTTTTTTTGTTATGGGAAGGAGATGAAAATACTCTTTTGAAATTTCATGAATTCCTGGACTCCACTACTCCCTTCCTTAAATTTACACTAAATTACTCTAGGAATCTCATAAATTTCTTAGATGTGGTGGTTTTTAAGACCGATGGACAATTTTTGTCTACTAAAACATACAGGAAGGACTGCCATAGGAACAATTATCTTCATAGGAAGAGTACGCACCCCCCACATATTCATTGTAACATAGTAACCAAGGACTACGGGATTCTAGGTTGAATGTTAATGATTTAGATTTTGTTAAAGAAATTGACCTTTTACAGGACATGTTCAAGCAGAGGGGTTATAGTACACAAGAAATAGATACAGCTATATAAAATACATCATGCAAATGAAATAATAGGGCTAAACCTTATTATTCAGAAGGCCCATGGACTATACAAAATGCAAAGAAGAAAAGGGATGGATAGTTGAGTACCTATAACTTATTCCAGTAATATACATCAGATTGAAGAAGTTATAAAGAGAAACTGGTCCATCCTGGCTGTTGATAATGAAGTGGCTTCAATAGTAGGGAATAAACCCAAATTTACATACAAAAATAAAAAGAAGTTAAAGCGGATGCTCTGCTATCCAAAAACTGTGATCTATAACACTAGACCAAGGACCATGTATGGTACGTTCCCCTGCTCTAAATGTAACTGGTGTAGGTACATATACTCTACGGATGAATTTAAGCACCATGACACAGGGAAACTTATAAAAATACATGCTACAGCTAGCTGTGACACTAAGCATATTGTCTATTTAGCTGTGTGCCAGCTCTGCCAGTGCTTTTATATTGGGAAGACGGACCACAGACTAAGAGACAGGATTTGTGAGCACATCTATAGCATTAATAATTTAATACAAAGTAATGCTCTAGTTAAGCATGTTTCTACACATGGCACGGAACACAAATATAGGTTTAAGGTTTTACAAGTTATATATGAAGATGCCCGAGGGGGTGATATAGAAAATAAGGTAGAGAATCTGGAATTAAAATGGATTATAAGAATGAGGGGTGATATAGGGAAAGGTTTGAATGGCAGGATTTGTATAAAACCTGTTTTAAAGAATAGGACTTTCAGATAAATGAGGTATCATGTTAAATACACAAAAAACATATATATATATATATATATATATATATATATATATATATATATATATATATATATATATATATATATATCTTTTTTTAATAAGCATATCTTTTAGATGCATATTTTATATGCACATATATGTTTTATAAGTATAATGTATTTTAATATAAGGACTATAGACATAAGTATTTTATATATGTTACTTTTATACGTGCTGTGGCTTTAAATGCTTGAATTTATGAACTAATTGCATGATTTTGACTGCATTCTCATTGGGTGTTTTTATTTTAAATGGAAAGTTACTGATTGAATTCTGTGTCTGAGGAAACGGCTTGGATTGCCGTGAAAGTGCTAACTCAATAAAAAGTACTTTTATGTTACCTTCCGACTTTGGTTTGCAGTAGCTGTTATTTTGGATTTATATTTTTGCTGCTGGGTTTGTGGCTTTATATTCAGGTGTTGCATTAATTCCTCTGGTGGGACTTTGTTACTATTTTCTTCAACATAGTTACAGGTATGCATACCAAGCTGTACAGAGCTACAGGTGTACAACTATAGGAGCGATCAGGTCTCTGTGCAAATACATGGGATGTGCATTGTCTCCAGTTGGAATAGGTTGATACTGATGCTCAAAGAGAAGGTGATCCTTCCTGTTTCATGGTTGGGGAACATGACACACACTGGTAGACAGGTGTCACTGCACTGTAGCACCATGTAAGATGGCAGCATTAACACTTAGAATATCCATCTTAGAAAAGCATTTGGTATGCTGTTCATATACTTTTCTTATTTGCATAGACTATATGCATCATGAGTAGAGTAGGTGGTGCCAGCAGAAAAACCTGAAATGTAACCCACTGACAGTGTCATAGGGGAGACAAACTTATGAATACAAAAAAATGCACTGAAGCTGAGGATGACATCAGTTAACATTTTTTTTCAGAAATGAAGATCTCCTGTAAGCCCACATACTGATATGAATGTTATGGATGGACGACTACAGGGCAAAAGAAAAACACCCTGTAAAAATGAATTACATAATGGAAATCTTACAGCAGAGCCAATAAAAGTAAAATAATTCCAAGTCTGATAAATTCCAGCAGTTGGAAGTGGGGAGATAGTATTCATTATCACTTTCTGTGTACATTCAGTATTACTTATTACACCTTTAACATTCCACAACCAAATTATAAAACAGGTCCATTCCTTCAAATACCCAAGTATCAGTCAGAGCCTCTGTCATAAACTTGTCTTTGTACTTAAATAACATTAACGTTAAAATTAACTCAGCCTTCATGTTTGTTCATAGGTTCTTAGGTGTGTACTAGGCTAATGGCCCTGAAGCCTTTACAAGCCTAGCCCATAGGATTACCCTGATGCTACCTTACCCCAAAATGCAGTTCTGTAACCCTATTTCACTATGGTCTAGCTCTGCTTTACGACATCATCATCATTAACAACTCCCTTTTACCCATTTTATACACAAGATGAAGGTGTTGTGCCAATTATCACCATCTCTCTCTATTCAAAACCAGTCTCCTACCTTCTTCAACACTTATGCCTGACTATTGCAGATCTTCTCTCACAGAATCCATCCACCTCTTTGCTGGATGCCCTCATTCCTTCTTACCTTCTTCCTGTCTGCCAAAGATCATCTTCACCAGACTGTATTATGCTTTACTGCACATGTGCCCAAATGAATGTAATATGCAGGCTTTGACCTTTTCTGTAATTGGAGCTACTTTACTTTCTGCTCTTATATCCCATTTCTTCATCTCTTCCACAGTGTGCATTCTACCACCCTTCTTAGGCACTTCATCTCCATCACCTCTAGCTTCCTTTACTGCCCACATTTCTGTATTTTTGTATATTTTACTTTTCAACTTCTTTAGCATTCTTCTGTCATACACTACACCTGACACTCTGTGCAAGATGGCTACAGACCCTTTGATTCTAGCTTTGGCCTCCTTATTCAGACTTCCCGTTTCCTCAACCACGCCTCCCAGGTACTTGAAGCTGTTAACCTGTTCCACTATTTTCCCTTCTGTCTCAATTCTCGGCTTATTCTGATTTCCACATTTGCTGCCATGACAACTGTCATATCTGTACTCAGTTCCAGCCCATGTGCCTTCAGTTTTGCATTTCATTCACCTATGATTTGCTGAAGTTCTTGCTTAGAGTGTGTCTGTAACATCACATCATCTGCATACAGCAGTTGAGCTGTCTTCTACAACCTATTTGCTAATGTAGTCCATCACCACGATGAACAGCAGTGCGCTCAGAGCTGAACCCTGATGCACACCCACACCTACAGGGAACCCCTCTGTCAGACCATACACCATTCATACTTGAGTCACTGGGTCATTGTACATAGCTTGCACTAATTCCACCAATGTTTCTGGGACACCACACAACTACCCAAACCAGATTTCTCGGGACCTTGTCATATGTTTTCTCCAAGTCCAGGAATGCCCAGTTGGACTGTTTCCTCATTTCTAGCTTCTTCTCATGTATCTGTCTCACTGGAAACATCAGGTCAGTTGTGTTGCATCCTGATCTGAAACTGAACTGCTCATTTCCCATCTTACTTTCTACTACTCTGCATATTCATTTATCCATCATCCTTTCCAGTGCTTTCATGCAATGTGACTGGATACCTCTGTCCACAGTTGTTAATATCCATTTTATTCTTGAACGCTGGTACTAGTATGCTTATTCTCCAGTCATCTGGGATATGTCTTTCTCTCCAGACTGCAATGAGTACCCTTAGGGGGCATTTCCCCCTATCTCACCCAGCATCTTTATCGTGTCTGAGCCTGCTGCTTTCCTCAACTTCATCTTCCTTAGTGCTGTTCTTACTTTTTCTAGGGTGGGCTTCTCCTCCTCTCTCATCGTAGGCTGTGTCTGAGGCAGTGCACCTTCTGTGGGGTTTTCTTCATTCAGAAGCTGCTGGATATACTCCTTCCATCTGTCTTTGATGTCCTGTGGACTGGTAACCAGGTTGTTGCTGATGTCCCTTATGAAGGGTGTCTGATTATCTTCTTTATCTTTGTCTTTGCCTTGCAACCTGAGTTTTTTTTGTGCCATCTACTGAGTCACTTTGCAGAAGTTTGTAGAGCTCCTCTGATGTCTTCTGCTTTGCTACTGCAACTCCTCTTTTAGCATGATTGTTACTGAACCAGTATTCCTTCTTAGCCTGGTCCATCCTTTTTTATCCCCCACTTTTTCTTGCACTCTTTCTTTCTTTTGATGACTACCAGGACTTCTGCAGTCCACCACCAGTTTCC
>NC_056742.1:445819779-445869779 GCF_019279795.1 Protopterus annectens
CACACACACAGACACATACACACAGATATATATATATATATATATATATATATATATATATATAATAGATACACATGTACAATTTGCCTATTTGTGCATACTACTATACAAGCAATGCAAAATAACAATCCACAGCTGTGTTTGGATAACTTGCTTCACTCACATAAAATTGCATAATCTCTGTTTTATACCTTTAGGTGCTCTGTTTTCTTTTCCCCTAGGGTCTGCCTTATTTTCCTGTTATCCAGTTTACTATGTACTGTAACTTATTTTTGTGTCTCCTAGGTTGCGGCTGAACTAGGTCTGTATGGATCAATCCACTACTCCAGTTAATCAATCATTCAGTTTGTCAGTAAGTCAGACAATCAGTACATAAATGAAGCAGTGGGTTGTTGATGGGCTGTCCTTTAACCTGTAAACAAACACACAAATAAATAAATTAGTAAATGAATGAATGAATGAAAATAGTTATCTTTCACAGCTGTGATATGTTATAATGGATCACTATCACTTCGCAGATAGTTCAAATCTCCAGTAACGATATGGCCTAGACCATATTGCCGAAGATTTGAATTGCCGAAAAAGTGATAAAAACACAGAACAACTTGCCTGTATGTTTTTGCAGGGGGGCAAGCCCCCCTGCACCCCCCACACCCCCTACAACTTAAATATACCACCTCCTCGATCACACTACGTGAGGAAAACATCAAATCCCGGGTTCTGCACTGTACGGCGATCCCATTACACGGTTGTCGGCAATTGGAATCTTCGACGATGTGGTCTCAGCCATATCATCTTTGTAGATTTGAACTTTTGACAATGTGATAGGGAGCCGTTGTAATATAGCTCATTTCCAACACTGGAGCATTATGAATTTCATTTGGGCTTTTCTGTGCATTTCCTGCAATGATAGCTTGGTACACTGCAACCGTATTTATGACTCTTTCCTTACATTTACTAGTGTGTATGCACAAAGTGCTGCATTAAATCCTACAAGGGTATATACAGTATCATATAAAATGGGACCAGAACCAGTGGGACTTTACTGGAAATGCAATGAAACTGCTGTTAATTTTCTTTTAGAAAGTCCTGCTTTTAATGTCACTGCTGTGAAATCTATAGCAATGTTGTCACATGGCAAAACCTGATCAAGTAGCATTAATTAAGAGCAATGTATATATTTTCCTGTATAGAATACAGAATATTTTTGATGGAATTTTAATGAATCATTTCATTATACCCTTTGCCTAAAAATCTGTTAAAAAGTTTGCAAATAATTATTATTTTGGACATATCAAATTTACCACTCTCAACTGGTACATTAAGCAAACCCTAGTATCTGTTTATAAACTCAAGGTCTACTTGGTGATCAGAAACTGGAGTGGGTAGAACTAGAGTAATTCTTAGACCAATTGGACCTGTTTGGCCCAATAGGACACTGCTCCCTCAGGGGGTCCAACACTAGAATATGACAGGGTCATTATGTCTTATCTCATCCTGTAAGGCATTTTCCTTCTGGTAGTCTTACTCCCATAGTAGTTACAAAGCGTTATTAGTGGAGTGGACATTTCCCATTATGCATTGCACTAGTGCCTAGTCTGGTATTCTTAAGCAATAATATACAACCATGCATAGGTATATCAGGATTTACCCACAGTTGGTGTGGTTGGATCATGAGCAATCATGAAGCCCAAGTGATTAAACAAAGCCAACTGAGGTAAATCCTGGTATATCCACAAATAGGAGTGGATTATTGCTATTATACAATTACATTCTTTAAGAAAGAAATGTCCTATCTTCTTTAAATAATGTATTTGTATAGGGCGCTTCAGTCTTCTTCTGCATGGTCTTCCCTTCCTTTCCCACATTTGCCTGTATATCAGTTTATAAGAAGTGACAGAGAAAACAGAATCTCTGTTGCTGCTTTCTTTTTAACTATTAAAAAACAGTGATTTACGAGGGAAATTGCAAACATATAGGGAAATCAAGTAGGCTTTTTTTGTAGTTTTGAAAAATGTACCTGAGTTTTCTTATATTTTTCTCTGGACCTCACCATATCCCAATAAAATATCTTTGCACTCAGTGGTACTTCAGCGGCCAGATTTTTTTCTGTTTGTATATGCTTGATTTATAACAGGCCACAGTTGGGCTTTTCAATCAGTGGGCTTGTTTTAGAATAATATTGAGCATTTATTGTATAATTCTTAATAACTGCTGTTTACGCCTCTTGTCTGGCTTACATTAGCTGCTCACAGTTCTGTTTTGATCAGCTGCTCTTGCTGAGTGTTCTACCATCTGATTTTGTATACTGCCGCTCAACTTACTGTCTCAGAATATAATAAGACCAGGCTTAATATGAAGGAAGGTACTGTTTTATTGTGCTTCTCTTACTGACATGGGGTTAATGATAGGTGGCTAGTGAATATTATCACAAAATATAACTGTGGAATAATAAGCGTTAAAAAAATACTGTGATAGGAGGTAACTTCTAATTAATAAGACTTGTGATAAGAATGTTACCAATTCAACAATATGACAGAGAAATGCTTGGTGTAGTCATGAAGGAGCAAAATAATCCCTGAGAACAGAAATATGAGATGCACATGCTGAGTGGTGGAAGGCTGGAGTAGATAGAAAAACTAATTCACTTGCTTGAAAGTGGGAAAAACACTAACAGAAACAGTTTAACTCATAATGTACATCTGGGGCATCACAAATTCAGTCACATACAAAATCCGAGAGCCAAGCAGAAACTTAAAGCTAGAAAACTATTGGTTGGACTGGAGAAGAGTTTTAGGTGAAACCGTGTTATAGAAAGCTAAAGAAACTCTGGGTTTTGCATATTCTAACCAAATTAAAACAAACTGCATCAAACTTGCACTACACAAACTTTTACTGAATAAAATACAAACAAACCAAGAAACGTAAGTGCTTTCACGACTACTGCTGTTGCTTCATCAAAGTAAATATCTATGCATTTAGTTAATATATCGTCTGTTAACAGTCAGCTGATGCTCGCAGTACAAATCGGGTGTAATTCATGAAAACATTAAATCTAAAAGCTATGAAATCCATCATAACTAAAATACTGTTTCCTATAGAAATACTAATTACTAACTATACATAAAAATGTATCTACCTAAATATCTAAAACAATAACTAGAGTATCTATTTATAAAAAAATACACAAATATATACTGTCCCGCTCTCTCAATGCTTGAAATTATGGGATTTCAAAAAGGTTTTTAAAGATGTTGAACCATTAAGACCATGATGTCTTTCAGCATTCAATAAGAGAATCCATTTCTGTTCAATGCTTTCAGTGCGATTCTCTATGTCTCCCCCCTGTATGCTTGGATATATTACTTGGATAACAAAAAACGTAAAAGTGTGCATGCAGTCTGTTTGCTTTACATGACTGGCCAGAGCATTATTCTCCTTACAATCGTTACTCTCCCTGATATGTTCAAGGATCCTGTCTGAACATTCTGTTTGTTTGGGTAGTGCACGTTTGATGCAGTTTGTTTTAATTTGGTTAGTTCTTGTTTTATGCACCTCTCTGTACCCTGAGCCGTTTTTGTTATTAATTTGTTTTGCATATTCTCCCTGCGTGCATATAGCTTTCATTAAGGCATTCTGATTTCTTCCAACCTGCCAAAACATGATGCTTAGTGACAACTGTAAATTATCACAGCATATAATCCTTTCTTTTGCCCTTGTGATCTGTGATATGGCTGGAAAAGATCTACATGTATTATCTCACCCTCCAGTTTAAGAAATGATTAAATAAATAAAAGTAAACTTTCAGAAATAGTTATAAGTGATATAGTCTGTGAACAATGCCGTTTCGTAGAAGATGCCTGAGGTTCTTACTATTAGTATTATTCAGGATTTTGAGGAAGTTGAACAGTTTTATGTTTTTTTATGGAAACACATTGACTGCAGCAAGGTGTGAGGATTAACTAGGAAGGAACACCAGCTGTTCAGAGTAAGTGCAGTAGATGACTAGGATCCCATGAAGAAGGAAAGAGATACAATGAGATGAGAATATATAATGGAGGAGAGAAATGTTTAATGTTCTTGTTGGATCCCCCATCTTCTCACAACAGTTAAGTGCAGCCCCACTAACTCATCTGTCCAGTACTTGGCGGCATCTCTGGCATCTGTGGACACTGGACAAGGGCCAAGGACTGTCACAAGTTTTTTTACCAGGTTTTTTGTTTCAAAACAGACTTACATTTGAACAGCACAGTCGGATTGGTGTTGTGCACAACCTCCTCTCAAAGACAATGGAATGTATAGAGTACTTAATTTAACAAAGATATATTTAATTTATTTAAAGTTTGTTAACCAAAGTACAGCACTGCTCCACCTACACCATTTTCAGCTGAAATGCAACCACAGAAACAATGAACTTTAATCAGTATCAGTACGACAGTGATAATGTAAGAGCAACCATACAGAGAGGTTTAAGTCAGGATAATATGTAGCATGAATGATCATAATCAGAAGTAGGTGTGATACAAGAATTCCGTCAGCAACATCAGTAAGAAGAGTACCTGTCCACTGTCATAACATCAGATAGTATAATGTTCCTATAAAGAAAATAATTCACAAGAACAAAGTATTTATAGTAATGTATTATTGTTGGACAGGGAATTTAAAGAATAGTAAGGGTGAGTCAAATGAGGGAAGAGAAAGGAGAGAGACAGAGAGAGAAAAACAAAACACACACAACACATAACCCACAAAGTCAGTGTGCCAAGCAGCCACAGCCCTTAAGGCTGAATAACACACCTGATACTCTTGTAATAGGTGACTCTATTGTCAGACACACTGACGTCCTGCTCACCAGGCTGAATAAAGAGAAGGTCACGGTGAGCTGCCTGTCAGGTGCTAGGATCCGCCACATAACGCAAGCACTCAGGTCACTCCAAAGAAATACAAATATGACTCAGTCATTGTACATGCTGGTGTGAATGACCTGAGACGTACCTCCCTGGACTACATGAAAAGAGACATAGAGGAGCTCTCTGATCATGTAGCCCAGGCTGGTATGACCCTGACCTTGAGCAGCATCTTACCCTCACCTAGAATGATGCCACAGTACAAAGACAAAATGATCGATTTTAACAATTGGCTAAAATTTTGGTGTCATTCAAAGGGGATCCAGTGTCTGTCAGCCTGGGATGACATGCTCGACAAGCCACGTTGCTTCGCTAGGGATGGCTTGCACCTGTCACCACTGGGCTTTCGGATATTGGCAAAGGCTCTTGCCACCCCCATAGTGCCCTTTTTAGGCAAGGCTCAAAAGTCAAACCCACCCCCATAGACAGCACAAGGAACAAGAAACTAAGGGTAATGCTGCTAAACGCCAGAAGTCTTAACCTCAAGATGCACGCACTCGAAGCTCTCCTCGGTATGGAGAACATCGATATTTGTGCAGTGACAGAAACCTGGTTCAAGGCTCCAGAGAGCACCCCAGCACTACCAGGCTATACCTCATATCATGCTTTTCAGCCCCAAAACCCGGACCGAACCACAAAAGGAGGGGGAGTTTCCATATTTATCAAGGATATCCACACCTCCAGGTTAGTGGCATTGCACGAAGTATCGGAGACCATCCATGTGCAACTAACAGTGGGCAAGACTGCTTTTCAGTTTATAGCATCCTACAGACCACCCTCTCAAAGTCAGGAATCCCACTCGGCTTTCCTGAAAACATTGGAGAACATGAAGATCTCTCCGAACACCATTATATTGGGCGACTTCAGCTACCCAAACATTGACTGGGAGCACTACTCAAGCCCCAGCACCTTAGCCCAAAGGTTCCTGGAAATTATAAACTCAAATGCTATGGAACAACTAGTCACCACTCCCACAAGAGGGGACAACATACTAGACCTGATCATTACCAACATGGGGACTCTATGCTCCACACCAGAAGTATATCCCTCATTGGTAAGATCAGACCATAAATTAATTTCACTGGATGTCCACATCCCGACCCCACCCCAGCCCAGAAAACCACAGTGAAAAACTTCTCAAAGCGAACTTCTCACTTCTCAAAACCGAAGTGGAATCCTTCAAGGCCCCAGGGCCAGTGGAAACTACGGCCCAAACTGCAGAATCCTATATAAACGCATTCTACGGACATCTCCAGGAATGCATGGATCATGCTATCCCAAACAAAACCAAGACCCAATCATCCAAAGGCAGGCGTCCAGTCTGGTGGACCCCTGCCATAAATAAACTGTACAACAGAAGGAGGAAGCTACTACATGATGGAGCAAAATCCCTAATAGGGAAGGCATCTCTGATCAGTACTAGCAAAAAATTACGATCCTTCATAAAATCCTCCAAGGCCAGCTTCGAGAGAAAAATTGCACAGGACACCAAAGACAATCATAAGGCTTTTTTCAGTTATGTTAGAAACCTGGGATGCAACTCCCAGACTTGTTCTGAGTTGATTCTAAACGACAAAAAATACACTGAACCCACAGACATCACTAATATCCTGGCAGACAGGTTCAGTGCAAACTCCCCCCCCCCACCAAAAGAGCAAGTATCTATCCCAGCAGAGGGCTGCCTCCCAAACATCTCTGATGCTCAGGTGAAGGCTGCCCTCTCCAAAGCAAAAAACACTGCTTCCATGGGACCAGATAGCGTCCCAGGTTGCGTCCTACATGAACTCCAAGAGGAACTAATCCCTCAAATAAAACAGCTATACAATCTCAGCCTCACTACAGGATATGTGCCCACAGAATGGCGTACAGCAACAGTGGTCCCACTCCACAAAGGTGGAGCCTCTATGGACCCTGGAAACTATTGCCCCATAAGCCTGACTAGCTTAGTCTGCAAGGCTATGGAGAGGATCATCATGGAGCTCATAAACAAAGACATTGGGGACCTACAGACACTAGATCCTACCCAGTTTGGCTTTGTCAAGGGCAGATCCTGCCTTTTGAACCTGGTTGGCTTCTTCAAAACAGTCACCAAAGCCATAGATGAAGGGAAGGTAGTCCACACAGCCTATCTGGACCTTGCAAAGGCATTTGACACAATACCCCACTCGGGCATCATAGATAAGCTATCCAGATTAAATATAAACCCCTATGTCACAAGATGGGTTGCAAACTGGCTCAAAGACAGAACCCACAGAGTGAGAGTTGCTGGAGCCATGTCAGACTCGAAACCGGTCACAAGTGGTGTCCCACAGGGTTCTGTCCTGGGACCACTGTTGTTTGGTATATACTTTTCTGAGGTACAGGCAAACGTGGGAGGACTATGGCTCACCAAGGTCGCAGACGACTGCAAACTGGGCACCATAATCAACTCTCCAGCTGACACAAACATCCTTCAAAAAGGTCTCACAGAGACAGATAACTGGTGCCAGCACCATGGTTTAAAGCTAAATGCCAAAAAATGTATAGTCATACCCTTTGGCAAAAACAATGTGCCCACAAATTACCACATAGACGGAAACCCATTAAGTACAGAGAAAGTTATTAGGGACCTGGGGACCCAAGTTGATAGCAATCTCTCCTTTGAAAACCACATTGCCAAAGTGGTTAGAAAGACCTTCTACATAGCCCACCTCATCACAAAGGGTTTCACATCTAGATCAAGAGAGGTAATCATGCCCCTTTATTCATCCCTCATTAGGCCCATCATAGAATACAATGCCCCTTTTGGGATGCACCTTACCCGACACCTGCAACAATTAGAAAGACCCCAAAAGTATCTCACCAAGAGGATCAAGGGTCTCAAACAGATGCCATATGCTGCTCGGTTAAAAAAACTCCAGCTCTACTCAGTTGCATACCGCCTACTTCGAGGCGATCTATGCCTGACATACAAAGCTATGTCAAATCCAGAATTAATGGACATGCTCCACCTCAGTAAATCTAAATCCCTTAGAGCCACACGCTCGAGGGACTTGAACCTCAGCACAGAAATAAATAGAACTTGCTGGAGGGACAGGTTCATAACCCAGAGGCTCCCTTCGCTCTGGAATAGAACTCCAGTTCATGTGAGGCAGAGCACCTCACTGAATCTCTTCAAGAAGAATCTCGATAGATGGATGGGGGATCGTAGGTTTGTCCCAGGGATTACTCCCGTGTCACTATTAGACAGAGGCACAGTAAACTAAACCTTAAAAAGGGCACAGTATACTCAAATCAAGGGGTGGCGTAAGCCATACAGAATTGGGCTAGGCTTATAATTGCCCCAGGGCAGATAGCCTAGCATGAACCTATGAACCTATGAACCTATAAGAGAGAAACAACAAAAAAAGAAATGCGGGGGAGGGGTAGAGTGTGCGGCTCTCTCCTACCCAGGGTCAAACAGTATGGGTAGTACTACAGGAGTCTGGGAAATGTTTACAGGTAAGGCAGGGTGAATCTACTTGGTAAAGTACCATGTAGATGCAAGGCCTCACTAAACCATCAAACAGGCCACCTAAAGTATACCTGAGTGTGTTAGGCAGACCTAGAAATGGAGAGGAACTGCAGGAAATATTGGATCTGGGATAATGTCGGAATCCAGTACATAGTTTACATCTGTTTTAATATGTCCTATGATGAAATACAAGCTAATAAACATATTGCTTTATTTTTAATACACAGCAATAGCATATATTCCTGACAACTGATATGAAATAGTTTTGAGTCCAGCAAGGCAGCAGGGGAAAGATGGTTGGGGTGGTACATAGACAGCTGAGGGGTCCCACCAAAATTGTCCAAATTGGGCCCCTTAGTTGCTAAGGTCAGCCCTGGATGGAACATAAAGTAATATTAAATTAGTAATTGTGGATAAACATTTAGAGATGTTCCTAGGACAGTGACAGCAGTGCTGGCCAAACTATCAACCAGTTACCTATTATTCCATAAACTCTGTGAATTATTTATAAATCTCAAAGAACAAAATATTAAGACAAACAAAAAAGTTAAACTTTACCTCTTTTCTTACTGCCCAAGTCTCTTGCATTATGTTTGACCTGCCTAGATCTGCTTTCTGTGAGCATTCTAAAATTCATATCTGTTAATGTGTCAGCAAGGTTATTATTATTATTATTATTATTATTAATATACAAAGACTGGGAATTATAACTACAGAACATAATGAAGTTACTTTCAGATGAACTTAACTTTTTAGTAGATATCTTTAAATGTAAATTTATGCTAACAGCATTTATAGAAACAGCTGTAATTATGCGCTGATGTGCACATTTGTGTGAAAACTTGAAATTATGCATGAGTAGACTCCTTTAAAACTGATAATTGTTACAGAACAAGTCATTTTAAAGTGATTACTCAGCATTAAGCATGTTATTACATCAGTGATATGACTAATACAGTTTGGACTCTGACTTTTTATTTAAAGGCTTTGTCCGCTTTCTCTATTGTCATGTACTAGTATGAGACACAGGAAAGCAGTTTGTAGCATGGGGAATATAAGCCTGGTAAACACTGATTAAACTGTTTTTATAATAGATAAGGCCAAAGAAAGATGTGTTTTCTGTGTCAAAACAGAGCATAGGTGAAGGCTAGAAAAATCATATAATTTTCTTCTTGACTTAAATAGTTTTCAGCTAACCACACTACCTTTTCCTCAAAGGACAACATAAAATTAGAATTTCAGGAAAGAAGTAAAAAAAAGGGAGAAGGGGACAGCAAACACATTCGTTACAAAACTAAAATTAAAATTCTCAATGTTAAGATAACTTTTAATATGCTGTTGACCATGTCACAAACTGAAATGCTGCCAGCCCATCTAGCATAGAATTTTGTAAATAATGATATGTCACTTGAAAATATTAATATGGTTTATATAGAAGTGTGACACTGCTAGCCCAGGTATCTGGAATTTCGTAAATAATCATATGTCATTTGTGAATATTAATATGATCCATAGGCTTGTCTTACAAATGTAAAAGAACTATATGTTATGTGGATATTAAACTATTGGGGCAGAAGTGTGTGTTGAACTGTATGTTATGTACTTAGCTTCAAAAATGTAACCACAGTGTACCCTACTGGAAAAGAACAGAAATGTATATAAACTATATTAATAGCAGAAGTTGAAATATACAGAGTTAACTTGCAAAATGTCAGGAAAATAAGTTAAAAGTGTTTTACGATATGCTATAAAAAGTTAGTTCCAGTGCAGCAAGCAGACACAATGTCTAAAGCTAGAGGGTTTCCTGTTGTCTGGAAACATAAATAATTACTAGGTTCCAAATGTAAAAGTGTTAATTGTTTTACAACTTGCAGTTCTAGGCAAACTTCTGAGAGATAAGTATTTTTCACAGAGAAATGTTAAATTCTGTTGGTAGCTGTTTAGCCTGGGAACTGAAGGCACATGACAAAGAGTGATGTCATCCTGGTTAACCCATCAGTAATGTGTATTATTAATTTAAGAACTATCTCAGAGAGAAAGTCTGGGTATTTTGTATCTTGTCTTAGATATGAACACATCCATTCAGCACTTTTCATCTGTATTTGCCTTGCTCTATAAGTAAGATTTAGGTATAGTATTTATTTTAGAGATAGTTAGGAATATAGTAAAGATTAGTTTAGATGTTTTCTGTATTTATTTGAGACTGTCCTGAAATGTTGTTTTAAAATATTGCCTGTGATTCTGAACTCTGCAGTCACTGTGTTGAGTTATTGAGTATTGTCTTGTTCTTTTATTATTTATTATTAAATATACTTAAACCTTTTAATTGTGGCTGGCTTGTTTAGAGATATTTAAGCTCTGTGAGTACTTGCATATGTAGGTGGTGATGCTGTATAGGCCACTCTTAAATAGCCTTGCAAGTCTTGGTCACACTTACCATTTTGATAATAGTAACATTACACAGTAGGATTGGTTACCCTTTGTAAGGGCATTATAGTAGCTGAAGGGGGCATAGCTAGTAAACATGTGCTAGCCTTTGCCAAGAGTGTCTTTGTGTTTGTATATAAATCAGATCTCAAAGTGTGTGTGTGTGTGTGTGTGTGTGTGTGTGTGTGTGTGTGTGTGTGTGTCAGCTATTTGGTCAGGGACACACAGCACTGGTTGGACAGAGAGGGTGCTGAAGATTTTGGCTTGACCACTCGGCTGAGATCTTAACCCTATAGCTGTGCCAGTGGGCAGTCTTATTGGGGATCTGGAGAAAGAGGGAGAAACCAGCCCCAGACTGACTGTCATCTCTGTGTGCTCTTAATGGAAATTGTTCTTTACTGTGGGTGTACTTGTCATCCTGCCAACGTCCCTCACTGGTGCTAATGATGAGGACTGATGCTCCTTGATGACTGGGGCAGTGCAGGGGCATCACAGATCACAACTTAAATACTCTTGAATTCAGTAATATTTTCCTTAGTACTGCAACGATGAACAGTGGCTTTTGTAGCAGCAGCAGGGCTCTGATTTTCGATGGTACTGTTTCTAAATACTAGTTATTCTCTTAATTTCTTTTTTAATTTTGCAATCATGCAAATATTAGTTGATTATCTCGTTGCTTTAATTGAATTATTAATGCACCTGACAGAAACTGTTTTAAAAAATGCATATCTTTTTGGGAGTGATTCTAAGTCTTTTTTAAATATCTTTATTAAATTATCACTTAAGACATACACAGACATACATACATTTTAACAAGTCTTGACTCTTCCATTATTTACGCATTTTATTATTCAGTTGTGTATTCCCCTATTACGTGTTTAATATTTACTGGTAAAAACCTCCAGTTCTATATTGGTTAATTCCTCATTTCTGATCTATACAGAACAGTTTAGTTATATTCTTTTCATATTTTCTAACTAGCTTCAATCTATGTTTTGTCTGCACAAGCTATGTTTGTAAATGGGAAATTGTCATCTAGTCCATCTGTATTTTCAAAATAAAGAAGTGAAAAATCCTTATTTTTCATTTTAACATATTATTCTTACCTCAGAGTTCACTGATTAAGTTGAATTTAATTTTTTGCACCTCCCAGCAGACCATCAAGATTCACCCACTCTGAGTTGTTCTTCTGGTTTGCTCAAATGCAAGCAGGCTGGACAATGTTTTTCTGCAACTGAGAAATAAGGAAGGGAGAAGAGTTCTGAAAAGACCAGTACAGCCCCAATCCTTATGCTTTCTTTACTTCTGCATTTTATTTCCACAGAATACAGGGGTCTTATATTGAGACAACATTTCAGAAATGAATGAAGTCTTTTTGCCGTTCTCAGTGTGATCTGTAGCAAGAGCTGTGTAAAAGAAAGTGTTTATTCTTGTTTGTGTGAGGGTTAGGCAATAAGCCTTATTAGTGAGACACTGTGTGCGTCGTACAAAAGGGAAGGAGAAAAGATAAGAAGACAAGAAACGATGAAGGGGATAAAGGTTGACAAAGTGAGCAAAGAGTGATGCCATGCAGTGCTTGGACAAGTACAAAATGAGTTATTTCTATGTTGTTCTAATAGATGGGGTGGAGAGACTGGCATCATGGTTAAGGTCTACCTTGTAGATGCAAGACACAGGGTTTGATCCTGACCACTAGTTATTGGCTAGGCTTGTAATCTTCTGTAGGCTACTAGTCTAATTTTGCCTTTGAGCCTATGAACCTAAAAGAAGGAATGGACAGTGCAGGGCATAAAAACACCAGAAATGTTTTGGGATTTTAACTGACTTATGATTCTACATGCTGTTAAGGTGTATGGAAAGGGCAATATGTGTAAAGTCATTTGGATGGCACGGTACATTTGTCTGGTGACAAAGGAACACTAGAAGACACTGATAAGGTTGAGGAGAAGGAAGCATGGGGACAGGTGTATTAGTCGATGTGCAGTGCCACATCAGATGGGGGAGAGTAGTGAGCAGCAGTAAAGCAATGGCATCACTGACTGAGTGTGTGGTTTACAAAAGCAATCAAACCAGTTCCAAGAACAGATTTACTGACAAGAAAGGACATTAAAGTATTAATGCTTTAAGACTGCTTTTCTTTGAATAAAGGTGTGTAATTGTATTAATGCTTTAAAACTGCTTTTCTTTGAATAAAGGTGTGTGATTGTATTAATGCTTTAAAACTGCTTTTCTTTGAATAAAGGTGTGCGATTGTATTAATGCTTTAAAACTGCTTTTTCTTTGAATAAAGGTGTGTAATTGTACTGTTGATTCACTTTTGGTAATACAACAAAAGAGGCCAGAATGTGAAAGGCTGTAGGAAAATATGAAGCCAGTTCATAAGTTCATAGGTAAGTACTAGACTAGCTGCCGTTGAAGGCCATTTTAAGCCTAATCAATTTCTCTTCAAAGGTGAGATTCAAACTATGTAACTTGTGTCTGTAAAATAAACACCTAAACCATTATGCCCATCCCGAACCCCAACAGTATTGTACCAGTAGTAGTGCCCACAACAAGGGTAATAACTCTGTCTCACAAAGAAAGGAGATATTAGATCATATGAAATGAAGTACATGAATGAAGAAACAGGGTACAAGGGATGGCATATCAAGTGTCTGAATGCTAAAAGAAGAAATAATATGGAGATAAAAGGAACACAACTCTGAATTAGTAATTAGTCTTGGCAATTTTTTTGTACACCAGAATGGTTATAGAGGACCACCAAACAGTGCATAACAGTCATGATACTCATACGCATAAAAACATGTTTAAAATCGAGCACTATAATTCAGACAAGTGACTTTCAGTTATGAAGATAATGGAGACCTTTACAAAGAATCAGATGAACTGGTTGACTGAGGAAATGTAAGAGCTGTTCAGGTGGTCTTTCAAACTAGATCTGCTAAATTTATTTGATACAGACCACACAAGACTGGGAAGTAAATACTGCCTGTTACATTACTGACAAAGGCCTTGAAACATGACATGCTGGAAATCGATTTATTAATTTATTTATATAAACAAGCATGGCAGACTACGGTGTGGATGAAAGGTCTTGAAATGGATCATGATCTACATTAAGAAAAAAATCAGGAGGAAGGGGAAACTAGGCAGGCAATCCATTCTTTCACTGCTGGTGGTGTGTATCTGTTTTATCTAAGTGAAAATGCAGGAAGCCAGACTCCTAAGATAATAAACAAACAAATATTACCAGTATGTACTTCTTTAAAGAAAACAGTGTAGCGGAGGAGGGCAATTATTCAGACTGGGGATAAAGACATTTGATTTGACAGTAACTTCCTTCTATCATATAAATTTTAAATACAGCAGTTTTTTGATTGATGACTTGTGTATTCATGTTTATAACATGTAGGTTTCTATGACATTCTGATATTACTGTCCATTTCTCTTCTTAAATATAAATGATAATGTGAATATCTGGACCTCAAAGAAGAACAATTAATAGGAGTGAAAGAATTCAGACATTTTCTGGAAAAAAAAAAACAGGAATTAGAAACCTTCACCCATCAATTCATTTTCTAAAACATTTGCCCTGGTAAGGGCTTCTGGTGTTAGCAAACTGGGTAAGACAGGATGGACTTCCATACCCCCCAGTTACAGTGCCCAGCTTATACTGTGATATCTCCAGATTTTTCCATCTAATTTAAAAAAAAAAAAAGATAATCCCTATGTTGTGTCATGGGGTCTGTACCTGAGACTTCTCCAAGTGAACCATACCTGGTGTACATCACATAGGACCACACCTCTCAACTGTCCAGATTTTCACAGATTGCCCAGATTTTTGCCTTTTATTTTTGGTCTGTTCCTCATGAAATTTGTCATCCTCTGACAAATCACTGAGGGTTGATGTGACTAAATAATGACAAACGTTTGAGTTTCAGACTTCATACCCTTCAGAAAATGTGTGCTAAAAGAAAAAACTTTTATTCTAATAACTTTCTAAAGTTATAAGACCAATTTTTTAAATATGTGCTTATTTTGGTCCTTTGTCCTTCCATTATTTCTGGCTTTATCTACATTTATTGTGCTACAAGGTTGAGAGCTATCCTTCAGATATGGCTGGAAAGCATCCTCATTATGTATCCAGTCTACGTAATCTGATTTGCTTCAATCTGTTGACATACTCTAATATTCTTCAGGGTTGCAAAGATAGTGCAAGCCTAGCCACCTATGAAAGAACCTTATTTCTAACATTTGTACTCATGATCTCATTTTTGACAACTATCCAAAGCTCAGTTGAGGGTGGGGACAGAGATAAGACTTTCATTATATGACTTAGCCTTCATTTCACTACCACTGTATTCTGGGGTCTATTATTCACATTGCCTCTTCTCTTACCAGGTTTAACCAGTTGTAAAACTCTAAAATTGAAGACATTATGCCCTGTTTTAGCCATATATACTGCCAATGCATTTGTAAGGACTTTGTTTCTGATATTCCCAACATGTTCCAAAATCCTTTCCTTAAACCTACGCATCGTCTTGCCTACATAAAAACTTTGGCACTCCGTGCAAGTTGTTAAATAGACCAGACAATTACTATTGCATGTGGCAGACAACCTAGGGACAAATTCTGTCCTAGTACTGGGGTGAATAAACACTTGTTCTCTGACTATAAAAGTATATGCTTTGCATTTACCACAAGGCAAAATTCCTAGTCTTGGAAAAGGATCAGTCGCTGCAACCTTAGAGCTATAGCATAGCATCCTTTTCAAATTCTTGTTATTTCTAAAAATAAAACTCAGATGAGACCCAACCACTTCACTGGTGGCTTCATCTGCTAGTAGTATAGGCCAGTTTTTCCTAATGATATAACAAAGTCAGAAATATTACTAGAATAGGTAAACAGCACTTTAGGATGTCCATGATTCAAGTTACTACTGCAATGCCGCCTGTTATAATTCCTGTACTTATTAGAAAAATAGGGAGCTCCTTTATCATCCCCATGCACTTGTACCTCCCTATGAACATCGGCTGTCAATCTATCAGGGTATCCTCTATCCGAAAGTTCATGTAAAAACGTATCAATATATTCACTCATACCTGTATCATCAGTGTTAAGTCATGCTAATCTCAAGGACTGTCCTTTCACAATATTTTTAAAAACATGTGAGGGGTGCATACTGGATTTATGCAATATACTGTTCTTCCAACATGTCTTCTTAAAGCACTTGGTGTCAAGCCCTCCCAAGCCATTCTTATGGAACGTAATATCCAGAAAATCTATACTGGTTTATGACCAATGCATAACAAATTTAAGGTAGCTGGTAGTCCCTTCAAGATACATGATGAATTCATTCGATTGTGCTTCACTACCCTTCCACAACAACAGAATATCATCCACAAACCTGCCATAATATATTAAATGTGCATTATAGGCATTACTATTCAGTATGTATTCTTCATCCCATTGTGCCAACACCTAATTCGTATAGGTGATGGCACATGGTGTACCCATGGCCACCCCTTGCTTCTGCAGGAAATATCTATCATTAAAAAGAAAAACATTATGGTTCAAGATTAAATCCAACAGCATACAAACCACAGTTATTGTATCATGACTATAATGGCCATGAAGTGCCATATAAAGCCTGAGTATATCCCCTCCGTATTAGGGACCACTGTAAATAAGGTTTTGATATCAAGTGTGACTAACAAAATTCCTTATAAATCAAGACCTTGTACTTTATCAAATAAAGTCTTTAGACAATGTTGTGTATCCTTCAACACTAAGGGGGCCTCCTCTAGAAGAGGTTTCAGCATGTTCTCTACATACTGGGACAAGGGCTCGGTGGGCCAACCATACCCAGAGGCTATGGGTCGCATGGGAGGTTTCACTAATGTTTTATGTATCTTGGCTAGGCTATTAAGTGTTGGTATCAGTGGATATTCAACTAGCAGAAATTCATACAAGTCAAAATCTAACAGCCCATACATAAGTAGCTCGTAGAGCACATCCCTGATGGTACTTATACTTCTATCAATAACCTTTGCATCTATCACCGTGTATGTGTCTACATCCAAAAGCATTTCATTCATAGAACTTAAATAATCAGTTTTATTAAGAATAACTACTGCGCCCCCTTTATCAGCTGGTCTAATGATGATACTATCCAATCTCTGTAGTTGTTTGAGGGATTCACTCTCTGATGCTGTTAAATTAGAGAAAAGGCTTTTAGTTCTACAAAACGTTTCATATATATCTAACTCACACACTCTGACAAAAGCTTCTATTGTGTTAGATATAGGGGGGGTTAAAAGAACTATGTTTACTACATGAAAAAGTATTTGTACTTACTGTTGAGGCATTGGATTGACCAAATAAACCTTTTAATGCAACATTCCTAGCAAATAGCTGTCAGTCCAAAATAACATCATTAATGTCAGACCTTTTGGCTGGTATGATGTTCAAGCCTTTGTTAAGGACTGCAAGCTGCACTTCAGTTAAAGTTATAGCGGACAGGTTATAAACAGGCTGATTATGTCCCTGTGGCCTGAATGTACATGTTGATTTATTATTTCCATCTCCTTCTAACAGTTCCACCACTGAATGGTGGGCAAGATGATGCGTAAGTTGAAGGAAAGGATTTTGGAACATGTTGGGAATATCAGAAACAAAGTCCTTACAAATGCATTGGCAGTACATATGGCTAAAACGGGGCATAATGCCTTCCATTTTAGAGTTTTACAACTGGTTAAACCTGGTATGAGAAGAGGTAATATGAATAATTACTTGGAGAACCTGGAAGTGAAATGGATTATAGCCCTGCTAGCACATAAAGTTCCAGGGCTTAATGCTAGTATTCCTTTAAGGCCAGCTTTAATTAGTAGAAGATGAACTTGATTGTTTAATTATATGTGATTTTAACTTATGTATAAGTGTTTTACTTTGAGTTGCTTTTTATATGGATCTGATGAAGCGGTAACCCCATGAAAGCGCTCATCCTTTTATAATAAAGAAGTGTTTTAGGACATTTTTTGGCTTTTTTTCAGCTTTGTTGGTGTGCTCACATCTTGTTTTTAAGCCTGGATTTATGTTGTGTGTGAGTCACCTTTGGCAGGAGTGTGTACTGTTTATTTTATTTAGTTTAGCACTTTACCAGATTTCTTGTAGCAATTATTGTAGCACACAAAAGTGCTACCAACACTAAAGGTTCTACAAGGAAACAGCTCCAATACTTATTATTAATGCCCCACCCCTCCAGGCATGTCTAAAGGTCAGTTCCCTTTGCTTTCTCGTATTAACCTGGTGAACCTGGGGATCCTGAGGCAATGTAGCAACTGCCTCATGTACACTGACAACTCTCTTCTCTTACCTCCCAACACTCTGACTTGCGAGGAATGCACTTATATATCCAAACTGGAAGCCACGCACTCTCCAGTCAAGACCAGAATAGCTGGTCAAGAGGAGAAGGTCAAGACTTGCACCACACCAGATGGAACAAATAGCTCTCCAGAACACATACCAGCACTGCCTTCACATACAAACACAGACCGCACACCCACCTTTGCGGAGGCTCTCAATAAAAATTTACCCAAACAGAAGAGACCTCCAAGGCAGAAATGCACTTGACCACCACAACACAACACTAATCAACAGACATATAACTCTCCTAAACAGTGTGCCACTCAACCAAAGCCCCAAAGGCAAAACAGCATGCCCAACACACTAGTCATAGGTGACTCAATAGTGAGGAACACTGATGTCCCACTCACTAGGTTGAATAAGGAGAAAGTAACACTCAGCCACCTGTCAGGCACCAGGATCTGCCACATAATGCATGCACTCAGGTCCCTCAACAACAGGTACAAATATGTCTCTGTTTTTGTACATGTGGGTGTGAATGACCTGAGATGTACCTCCCTGGACTACATGAAAAGAGACATGGAGGAGCTCTCAGATTATGTAGCCCTGGCAGGTTTGATCCTAACCGTGAGCAGCATCCTACCATCAACCAGAATGATAGCACAGTACAAGCAGAACATGATTGATTTCAACAATTGGCCAAGTTTCTGGTGGCATTCTAAGGGGATCCAGTATCTGTCTGCCTGGGATGACATGACTGACAGACCTCAATTCTTTGTCAGAGATGGCCTGCATCTGCCACCCTGGGTTTCTGGATACTGGCCAAGGCTCTTGCCACCCCTATAGTGCCTTTTTAGGTGGTGTTCCAAAGACCAGATTACCACCGTAACAGCTACAAACAAATGCAATATGAGGGTCATGCTGCTCGATGCTAGAAGTCTAACTCTCAAAATGCACTCGCTCGAAGCACTCCTTAAAATGGAGAACATTGACATTTGTGCTGTAACAGAGACCTGGTTCAATGCAGCAGAAAGCACCCCTGCACTACCAGGCTAAAAATCATTCCACACCTTTCGGCCCCAGAACTTGGACTGAAGCTCAAAAGGCGGTGGTGTTTCCATATTCATAAAGGATGTGCACACCTCTAGACTGGTAGCTTAACATAATGCATCTGAGATACTTCAGGTGCAGCTAACACTGGGTAAGACAGCGATTCAGGTCATAGCCTGCTATAGGTCCCCAACCATGTCCCAGGACTCACACTCCACATTCCTAAGCACCCTGGAGAATTTTAGGGTTCAACCTAACACTCTCATACTGGGTGACTTCAACTACCCCTCCATTAACTGGGAAAACTACTCATGTACCAATACACTTGCTCAATGTTTCCTGGAATTCATTAATTCCAGTGCCTTAGACCAGCTCATTCTTACCCCCACTGGAGGTAGCAACATCCTTGACCTGTTCATTACTAACATGGCGACCATTGCTCTACACCAGTAGTCAACTCCTCCTTTGTTAGATCCGACCACAAACTAATCACCTTGGAACCCCCCCCCCCCCGCAAAGGTAACCACCATGAAAAACTTCTCCAAAGCTAACTTTGGGCTCCTAAAAACAGAGGTGGCTAACTTCACAGCACCCATGAAAATGGAGAATAGTTGCATGACCACAAAATCATACACCAATGCACTGTATGAACATGCACACAAATGCATGTATCTTGCCATACCCAATAGAATCAAGATGCTCTCCTCCAAAAAAAGCAAGCCAATCTGGTGGTCCCCTGCCATAAATAAACTCTACAACAGAAGGAGGAAACTGATGTGGAATAAGGTAAAGTCCCAAGATGGCAAAAACTCCCTTATCAGCCTCAACAAAAAGTTGAGATCCCTCATCAAATTATCTAAAGCCTAGCTATGAAAACAGAATTACAGCAGATAGTAAAGACAACCACAATATCTTCTATAGTTATGTGAAGAATCTCCACAGCAATAACCAGATTTGTTCTGGGCTACTGCACAATGGTACCACCTATACAGAGCCAACAGATATTGCCAATATACTGGCCAACAGATTCAGTGACAACTTTAGCCCCCCCCCCCCAAAGGACCAATCACAATACCAGCAGATTTCCAGGCACTCAGTATTTCTGCTGCACAGGTTAAAACAACACTGTCCAAGGTGAAGAATACAGCTTTTATGGAACTTGACAATATCCCTGGCTGTGTTCTACATGAACTACAGAGTGAACTGGCACCTCACCTGTATGCCCTGTTCAATCACAGCCTCATGCCCTCACCTCAGACATTGTCCCTACCAAATGGTGCACTGCTACAGTCATCCCTCTCCACAAAGGAGGAGCGACTACAGGCTCTGGGAACTATCGCTCCATTAGCCTGGTCAAGTCTGATATGCAAAGCTATGGAATGCATCATCACGGACTTAATAAACAAGGATATAAGGAATTAACAAACTCTGGAGCCTACACAGTTTGGTTTTGTGAAGGGTAGATCATGCATGCTCAACTTGGTCGACTTCTTTGAGTCAGTCACCAGAGCTGTGGATGAAGGCAAGGTGGTTCATACAGCCTACATGGATCTGGCCAAGGCCTTTGATACCATTCCCCACTTAGAAATCATAGAAAAACAAACTAAGCTAGGCATCAACCCCTATATCACTAGGTGGGTTGCAAACTGGCTCATAGAACCCACAATATGAAAGTAGCTGACTCCAAGTCAGACTGCAGACCAGTCACGAGTGGATCCCACAGGGTTTGGTCCTGGGTCCTCTCCTGTTTTGTATCTGCTTCTCTGAAGTCCAGGCCAACACAAAGGGACTCTGGCTGACAAAATGCACAGACAATTGCAAGTTGGGAGCTATTATTAACTCCCCAAGTGATGTTGACATCCTACAGAAAGGCCTCACTGAGACCAACGACTGGTGTCAGAACCATGGTCTTAAGCTCAGTGCCAAAAAATGTGTCATCACCCCCACTTTGGAAAATCCCGGTTCCCTTGAATTACCACATCGATGGTAAGTTCACTGAACACAGAAGGCGTTATAAGAGATCTGGGAACACAGGTTGACAGCAACCTCTCTTTTGAACACCACATTGCCACTGTGGTCAGATAGTCCTTCTATGTGGCACATCTCATTACTAATGGTTTTGCATCCAGGAAGAAAAAGGTCATTGTCTCCCTCTACTCTTCCCTTATTAGGCCAATCATCGAGTACAATGTCCCGTTTGGCATGTGCCTCACTAGACACCTGTAACAACTAGAGAGGCCACAAAAGTATCTCACAAAGAGGATCCTAGGCCTTAAACACTTGTCCTACATGGACAGACTCAAAAAACTCCAACTATTCTCTGTTTCATATCGCCTACTTAGAGGCGATCTCTGCTTGACTTACAGAGTCATGTCTGAGCCAGCTCTGTTAGAAATGCTACATCTAAAGAAATCCAAATCCCTCCACACCACATGCTCCAGAGACCTCAACCTCATTACCATAATCAACAGAACATGCTGGAGGGACAGGTTCATAACCCAGAGACTGCCCATGCTATGGAATAGACTTCCCATACATGTCAATCAGAGCACCTCACTGGCCCTCTTCAAGAGAAATCTTTATGAGTGGATGGGAAATAGAAAATTCACCCCGGGGGTCACTCCAGTGGCTCTACTCGACAGAGACACTGGGAACTAAGGTCGGGTGGCATGATGCCAGGGTAATACTATGGACTAGGCTTGTAAAGGCTCCAGGACCATTAGCCAAGTACACACCCATAACACCACCACAAAAAACACCACCACAACCGAACAAATGATAATCCACAAGAAAGGACAGTCAGATCCACACCAAAATGAGTGATTTAGCGCTTTCATTTTTTAATAAAAACTTCATCAGAATCACAACCAGTACATACACTGACCCAATAAATACCCTCAGTCCCTACAAAATTAGCATACATAATTACTGACATCATCATCAATTAATTAAAACTAATACAAATTTAATTATAGTTACACATTCACATACTAGATATGTAAAACCCAAACATTAACCCATAGACTCCATAACAGTATAAAGTGTACCAGCAAAATTATTGCAAATAGCCCTCTGTTTTTAGTCTAAGGATAGAACTGACTGAGATGTTAGAATTCAGCCCTGGATAATGTGATGCATTTGTTCTGAGTTGCCATTTCAGTTCTTTAGACTCAAGAAAGTCATTAAGGGGACCACCACTGTCTCCTAAAATAACTTAGTCAAGCACTGAGAATCTAAAAGAATGCCCATGGTTATTAATAACATGAACAACCAACACATTTTTTATATCTTGTTTCTTGATGTCATAAAGGTGTTGGTACATTCTGCTCCTAAGGGCATTAATGGTTTTGCCAATATAAAAACAGGGGCATTGGGTACACATCCCTATATAAACTACTGCCTTACTACTACATATAAACTTCTTTTTATGTTTAAAACTACCAAAATTGGGTATAAATATTTCTTTCCCTTCAATAATGACTTGACATTGTGAACAAAACCCACATTTAACCATGCCCCTAGTTCCAAAGTATCGTTCCGTATTATTCTCCAACATATTTTTGATAGCGATATCTTTTTTATATATTATATTAGGTCTTGACCCTACAATGTCAAGTGATTCCTCACTGGTGTTAAATAGATTCCAGTTATGTTGGATGATATTAACTATGTTATTATAGTGGGTGTTATACTTGAAAATACCTACTTTATTGAATGTGTTGCTTTCGACTTTAGTGTTTTTTGGCTCAGTAGTGTTAATACCTTTGCCAAGTAAAGGAAAAAAAGTACTATTTTCCCTTTTTGTGATGACCTCCTGAAAGATGTTGTCCACATATTCCCCGGGATATCCTCTGTTAGTTAGCATCCCCCTAAGTACTTTAATTTGGTCCAGGAATTCATAATTCTCTGAAATCATCCTGGCCAATCTAACCTCCTGTCCTTTCACTAATGCCTTCTTTTGATGTATAGGATAAAAACTACTAAAATGCAGTAGTGTGTTGGAATAGGTGGGTTTCCTGAATGTGGTGGTCTCAAATCGTTGTTCTACTGTGTTTTTATAAATGGCAATGTCCAAATAATTGATTTTCTCATGTGAAAAGGCATGTGAAAATTTCAAAAAATCAGTGCTGTCCTCAATAAATTCCAAGAATTTATCAAGTTGGTCTTTAGTGTCATCCCAAATGATAAAAATATCGTCCAGGTAACGACCATAAAATTTCCAACATTTTACATATGGACTTCAAAATATAAACTCTGTTTCCCAAAAAGCTAGGACAGAGTTTGCAAAAATGGGGGCACATGTTGCCCCCATTGCTACTCCATTGCATTGTTTGAAAAGCTGTTTTTCAAATACAATAATATTGGTCTCTAGGGCAAGTTCCATTAATGTTCTTATAGTAAGAATACTGTTATGTCCAAAATCAGTGTGACAACATAAATATGAATAAAACCATTCAATACCGGTTTCATGAGGAATAATAGAAAACAAGTCTTTTACATCTATAGTGACAAATATAAGATTATCACTATATATTTCCTTGTTGAGTTTTTTTAGGAGGTTCCAAGAATCTTTAATTATCCACTGACAATTGACCAAAACATCCTTGAGTTGAGTGTCAAGGAATCTAGCGATGAAATAAGTTTTGTATGCCTTAGCATCCACAATAGGCCTAAAGGGGGGGTTTCTAAGGTTTTTATGGATCTTCGGAATGCCGAAGATTGTAGGTATCTTTAGCGATTTTACTACCATAAAAGACTGTTCATCCAGTGAAATCTGCCTATTAAGAAGTAATTCTTCCAAAATCAGGTCAACCCTTCTATATAAAATGTTCTTCCCGTTTACACTAATTTGACAATAGGTATCTGAATGTAAGATATCAAACATTTTCTGTATATATGTGTTTCTATCCATAATAATCAACCCACCCCCTTTACCTGGTTTCATAGTTCTTATAGTGTGGTTATCACAGACGTTTTTTAGTGTATCCATTTCAGATCTAGTTAGATTCATCATGTCATCCACCCTATCCCTGTCTTTAAATAATCTCCGAATGTCCAACTCACACATTTTTTCAAATGTTTGGACAATAGGGCAAAGGGGGGGGGGAGTTGAATGCACTTGGTTTTCTACAAAGATTGCCACCCATTCCATGGCTACAATTCTTGAAACAAAATTGAAAATTCAGTTTTCTTGTATATAATTTCAAATCAATGAGGACGTCATCCAGACCACCTCTTCTACTAGGAACAAAAGATAACCCTTTCTCAAAAATATCAGCAATATTGTCTTGAAAACACACATTACTGTAATTATAAATCTTAAAATCAGCGTTCTTATTGCTAATGATTTTAGGAATTACAACATCTTGATCAGTGTCATTAATCCACGGGACCACTCTAATTATGGAATGTTGACTTTCCCCCTGTAGTTCTGGTAATATTGTTTCGTCCCCCCCTCTCTGATTCTTTAGTCATTCTGACCTCCTCAGAGGGGGGAACTCTAAAGGGTCAGCCCCATAACCATTTTCACAATTGAAGACATAGTTGTTATCAGGTCCGTTGCTAACAATATTATTCTTACTTTGGCTAAGTGGGGGAGGGGTTATGCTCTGTTCTCAGCATACTCCTTCTTATCCCTTCTCAATTGCCCTTCCTTCCTATTTTTCAATTCACAAATGTAAAGATCCACATTCTTAAAGATATTATCGTATTGCAGTTTTTTATGTTCAAACAACAAGTCGGATTGAATAAGGTTATTAATATGCATAATTTTGTCATTGAATATACCCATTTTCCTGTCATTGTCTTTTATAAGGGAGTCAAGTAATTCACAACCATGTCGGTTGAAAAGTTTTACCAGTTCCTGATGCAATTCAGAGTCCTTCAGTAATCCAGTCGGGTAACGCCATAAACAAAGCCCTTTAGGGATCTGCTCCCGCTGTAGACACTCCCGGAGATAACTGTTCTCTAATTCAAGTTTCCTGAACTCATAAATGTAATTTTCAAAAGTAGAAATTTGTTCACTAAGGGAACCGTTAAAATTATTGTTGTTAGTAGAATTACACCGCCATTGGCGATCTTCCTGCAGCCATTGCGAAAGTGTATGTCTTCCATTATATGACGAGTAACCTCTTTGGTTACCCACCTGTACGGGAGTCCGTTCCCCATCTCGTTTCGATGAGACCGCTCTCTCATTTCCTTGTCTCTGCCGTTGGGCTGGTGTAATATCGGCGTTGAGAACATCATCACCAGCATTACTGCTGGTTCTTCTGAAGTCCGAAGCGGGAAAAACCCGTGAATTCTCAAAAAGTTGCTGTTGTTGGGTCAGTTTCTCCATGGACAATACCAAGCTGTTGACTGTTGAATTCAAAGTTTGTCTAGTACACACCTATGAACGTATGAATCTAAAAAAAAATGTTGACAAAAGCAGGTGATAAGGACAAAGTTACTACAGTATACCACACTGAGTGAATTTCATGTGTGTGTGTGTGTGTGTATGTGTGTGTGTGTGTGTGTGTGTGTGTGTAAGTTCAATTTCACAGGTGAGATAACAGGTAACACTGAGAGCACATGAAGTAGGGTGCATGCATATTATGCAGTTATTGCACGGATTGTAAATGATATTGTGAAAGTCAGTCAAGGGAAGTGAATTAATTAATAAATACACTGATGTCTGAAAACAGGCAAAGGTCAAAGCATGTTAACCCTTTCCATGCCTTATATGTATGACTGAAAAAATAATATGAAGTTATAATGTTAATGAACACATATGCAAAACTGGGGACATATGGAAAAGAATCATTCACAGCTGTAAAATCATTCTAATAGTAGTGAATGATCTTTGAAAAAACTCAGTTGTGTCAGCAACTGTCATGTTGTGAATGGTAGAAAGTGTAACTGTTCATAAATGTTATGTATGTATGTATTTACTGCAATCCAGAAGAAATCTGATATTTACAGAACTGTCACTTTGACCACCTTATCAACAGAAGAGTACATCGTTATCCATGGTTACATACGTGTAAGTCAGAGATGTGAGATGTTTGTATTAAAACAATTAGGGGACTGCTCCTGTGACATAACAGTAACATGTACATTAATCAAGACAAACCACATGTCATCACTTCCATGGCAACAGGCTTGTGCATATTGGACTATCAGTATACGCCTATGCATATGATGTATGTTTGTGTGACAGGAAGACCAGGAATGTATAGGTGGCATGTAGAAGACTTAAGCAAAACAACTGCATGTCACTGTTGTTATATAATGACATCAGTTGCAGGAGAAATGCATCAGGTATCACGTAAACTTTAATTGCCTATAGTGCATAATGATACATGTTGATATACCAAAATTTGGCCTAATACACCTCTGAATTCAGTACAACACCATGTTGTACATTACATATTGCTCTGAAGTGTGTATTGTGGCACACAATAATGTACCTGTATGACAGTACAGAACCAGAGCCCACAGAAAATGTGCAGCATTGACAGCAATTATTCACATGCAAGAACTATACACTGGCCTGTAACAATTGTTGACATCTTATGCACCTAGTTCACTATCTCCATTGCACTGATGTGAGCAGAGCCATGTTAACTGAGGCCAAGAGTGTTCATTGCAGGGGTGTTTCCAGTTCTAAGTTCTGACTCCCATTGGCTGAGGAGGTCTTGTGATTACAGTTTTGTTCTCCGGTGTGTAGAATGCCAATTGCACAGGAGACAGCCTTGGGAAAGCTATTCCAAGCCTCAGCCTTGTACGTAGACCCTGTGTAGTCCTCCAGAAGTAGCCTACAGCTATAGCTGTTTATGAGGAGAGCAACAAAGTTCCTAGACCCCCTCTACTCACCACCCTTGGGCTTTAAATCACTATTGCCTAAAATATCTTCTGAAGGATATGTGGAAATATGGCAGAGCATTGGCAGTCAGTTGAGTTCTGTCATGTACAAGCCTGTGCACAATGGTGGACAAACTTACCAAGTGGAACTGTGCTTTAGAAAGCACAATAAATGCATGGCCAACACTTTGAGTAAGATTGCTTCAGAGTACAAAGCAGGTGTGAAAGATGGCAGTGACACTTAGTCATGTGTGATGCTCAATGTTTTTATACATGTTCCACTGTGAATTCAGCAAATAATTTTAGCTGAGGACATCTGATTTACTTTGAAATGAGATTTTGGCACCTCTGGCCATGGTGTCCTGTATGGTGGAAACTAATCACACAAAAACTCTTGTGACAGAAAGATGTGGCATGAGATTTTCAATAATGTTAGTAATAATAACTGTTGTTAATAGATTTATTTATTATTATTTATTTTACATTTGTTTACCAGGAAGGTCCGACTGGACAGAGCTGTCCATTTTCAGCGGAGGCCATCAGTGAAAAGTTCCAGAACAATTGTTAACATACTATACATAAGATATTTACACAATCAGTTATAAAAATGTAGCAGACGATAGCAAATGATTGCATAAGATATTTACATAAGCATAGTGGTTTAGACATACAATTAAAAGTATAGCAGGTAGTAACATATGATGGTTGTTCATACAGTATGTTTAGTAGATAATCTTGAAGTTGTACTGAAGGTACGACAAGAAAGGAAAAACTAAAAAAGGAGGAGAATATAGACAAGTTCATATGAGGTGCATCGACATTTAAAGGGAAAGCTTTTCAACTTAGTCTGTGGGAGAGTTAGGGGGTATAGATGGGGCAGTGGGGAGTAGGCAGCAGTGAGTTGGTAAGTAACGCGTGATAATATATATTGCATCTGTGGGAGTTTTAAAGAGGTTGGATAGTAGGTAGTGGAAAGGAGTTAGAATATGTCAGCCAGATGCTAGGCAGTTACAAGTAACGTGTGATAATATATAGTGCATCTTTGGGAGTTTTAAAGAGGTTGGATAGTGGGTAGGGGAAAGGATTTAGAATATGTCAGCCAGGTGCTAGGCAGTTACAAGTAAAGTGTGATAAAATATAGTGCATCTGTGGGAGTTTTAAAGAGGTTGGATAGTGGGTAGGGGAAAGGAGTTAGAATATGTCAGCCAGGTGCTAGGCAGTTACAAGTAACGTGTGGTAATATATAGTGCATCTGTGGGAGTTTTAAAGAGGTTGGATAGTGGGTAGGGGAAAGGAGTTAGAATATGTCAGCCAGGTGCTAGGTAGTTACAAGTAATGTGTGATAATGTATAGTGCATCTGTGGGAGTTTTAAAGAGGTTGGATAGTGGGTAGGGGAAAGGTTTTAGAATGTGTCAGCCAGGTGCTAGGTAGTTACAAGTAACGTGTGATAATATATAGTGCATCTGTGGGAGTTTTAAAGAGGAGGTTGGAGAGTGGGTAGGGGAAAGGAGTTAGAATGTGTCAGCCAGGTGTAGGCAGTTACAAGTAATGTGTGATAATATATAGTGCATCTGTGGGAGTTTTAAAGAGGTTGGAAAGTGGGTTGGGGAAAGGAGTTAGAATATGTCAGCCAGGTGCTAGGCAGTTACAAGTAATGAGTGATAATATATAGTGCATCTGTGGGAGTTTTAAAGAGGTTGGATAGTGGGTAGGGGAAAGGAGTTAGAATATGTCAGCCAGGTGCTAGGCAGTTACAAGTAACGTGTGATAATATATACTGCATCTGTGGGAGTTTTAAAGAGGTTGGATAGTGGGTTGGGGAAAGGAGTTAGAATATGTCAGCCAGGTGCTAGGCAGTTACAAGTAAAGTGTGATAATATATAGTGCGTATGTGGGAGTTTTAAAGAGGTTGGATAGTGGGTAGGGGAAAGGAGTTAGAATATGTCAGCCAGGTGCTAGGCAGTTACAAGTAACTTGTGATAATATATAATGCATCTGTGGGAGTTTTAAAGAGGAGGCTGGATAGTGGGTAGTGGAAAGGAGTTAGAATGTGTCAGCCAGGTGCTAGGCAGTTACAAGTAACGTGTGATAATATATAGTGCATCTGTGGGAGTTTTAAAGAGGTTGGATATTGGGTAGGGGAAAGGAGTTTGAATATGTCAGCCAGGTGCTAGGTAGTTACAAGTAACGTGTGATAATATATAGTGCATCTGTGGGAGTTTTAAAGAGGTTGGATAGTGGGTAGGGGAAAGGATTTAGAATATGTCAGCCAGGTGCTAGGCAGTTACAAGTAAAGTGTAATAAAATATAGTGCATCTGTGGGAGTTTTAAAGAGGTTGGATAGTGGGTAGGGGAAAGGAGTTAGAATATGTCATCCAGGTGCTAGGCTGTTACAAGTAAAGTGTGATAAAATATAGTGCATCGGTGGGAGTTTTAAAGAGGTTGGATAGTGGGTAGGGGAAAGGTGTTAGAATGTGTCAGCCAGGTGCTAGGTAGTTACAAGTAATGTGTGATAATATATAGTGCATCTGTGGGAGTTTTAAAGAGGAGGTTGGAGAGTGGGTAGGGGAAAGGAGTTAGAATATATCAGCCAGGTGCTAGGCAGTTACAAGTAATGTGTGGTAATATATAGTGCATCTGTGGGAGTTTTAAAGAGGTTGGATAGTGGGTATGGGAAAGGAGTTAGAATATGTCAGCCAGGTGCTAGGCAGTTACAAGTAACGTGTGATAATATATAGTGCATCTGTGGGAGTTTTAAAGAGGTTGGATAGTGGGTAGTGGAAATTAGTTAGAATATGTCAGCCAGGTGCTAGGCAGTTGCATGTCCAGGAGTTGTTTAGATGGGAAATAAGCTGTTTTTTGAAGATGGGTTTGTTAAGTTGTACCCTGCTTTGTACTGGTAGGGAGTTCCAAGTCTTGGCAATGTTGCTAGAATACAGGGAGTCACCAGAGCTTGGAGATTGCGATTAGTGCCTTGTTAGTGGATCTAAGTTCCCGGTTATTGGAGTAGAGGATGATCAGGTCTGGCAAGGCTGGAGTTTTGTCAGGTTGGTACAGTATTTGGTGAGCTAGAAGAAGTTGATTTAGAGCTATGGTGTTAGGGAGTTCAAGCCAGGAAAGCTGTTTAAATACATTAGATTAGTTAAATACATTTATATTAATTGTGTCAATGTCTTGGTGGGGCATACGTTTTACAAAGTGGGACTGATAGTACCTGGGAACTGAACCCATGACCAAAAAATAATGATGAACTATTATAGTCTGTGTATTAATTGTTATTGCCACAGGAAAACTAACATTTTAGGTTGCATTGTTAAGTATAATAGTTAGAACATTTGTGGAGGTAGGCCTAAGTCTGGTAAGCCTTTATTTCTTGGACTGTCATTTATGTTACTGGACTTTTATTGTGAGGAAATTATTTATTCCTGAGAATCAATTTCTTCTGCATTGATATGACTGATCTCAGAAACACATGTTGAGGAGCGGGTCATGCATACTTTACATGACTTAATGTCCTACACAACTACTGATGATAATTGTAATGAATCACACTTTATCACAAAAATATTGGTCGCATTATACATATGAAAGTGTACTTTACAAAATGTATGATCATTGCTATGTTTAACATACTTCACACATAGTATAATCAACTTACTTAGCATTAATTACATACAGTTGTGTTGCAGCTTTTGTTTTGACACTTCATAGTTGTACTTCATGTTGAATTATTAATACGTCACTGACAGTAGTGATTGTGACCCCGCAGTAAAACAATCTGTAATCTAGATTCAAACCCTGCATTACTTCTATTGTCATTTGAGAAAGTTAGGTAACAGGTGTATTTTCTGCAGTCATTATTGTCCAGAGTGCTGACTGAAGCACACTGGTGCCATCCTTGTTTGTGCTACTGATGGCATTCCAAATTACATTTTTGAGTATCTGCCTTTAGGATTTAACCATTAATTATTGTGAGTGACCACTGATGGTCAGCAGCACGTTACTAAGTCGCATGCAATGGCAGAAATTAAAAAAAAAAAAGAAAAACAATCATTCTCCTGATTTATCAAAGTGGTTACCTTCTAAAATATGTATCATTGAACCGTGGACCTACAGCATCAGCCTGAAACATTCACTATTTTACCTTGACAACTTGCATTTCTGTTAGACATCCATCATGACTTTATGTAATGACACTTCTTCATAAAGGGACCACACAGAAGATTACATAACCTCATTTTATACACAGCATGTACAAGTAAGATTTACGCTTTTATAAAGACAGTGTATTACTCTCATACATAATAATTCTGACATATTCCAATAGTTTTCATTAATTAGCCATATTTCCACAGTCATTAAGTTGCTGCTCTTTTCCCTAACAGTTTAGTCGCTATCATACTTGTTACATCATTCACATGAAAATGTGGTGTCACTCATCATAATCGTTCAGGTTCCAGCACAAAACATTGATGCATCTATGAATATTAACTTCAGAATATCAAAATGAAAACTAGCTAATGCACTGGATTCAAACCCTACATTATTAATGCTATAAAATAATCCAAAATACTGTTACAGGTCTGTAAAGCAATGACATTCAGCAGAAAAGCTGGTCAGTCCTTCAGTAAACTTTATTTCAATAAAAATAAGTGCTTTCATTTAACTAAATCATATGTGAACTTCTTCAGACTCTTCACCCACAGTAACAGCTCTGTTTAAAAAGACTCCAGTAAAACGAAGCAATCATTACATTACTTCCTCGAGTGTCTTAAAGGTCCAGCCACCCTTTTCTTTAAAACATTTTTAAAAACATTTTAAATATAAAACAAAGACAGGTGAAAGACCAAACTACCTTATTATTTAAATAACTCACTTTAACCCAAAAGGTAGTTAACACTTAATATATTCCTTATCTAGTCAGTTTTTAATGCTAAAATAGGTTTCATACTGCAGCAGTCATTCAACCCAGGATAAAAATAGGCATTAAAAATTAGTTGCCATGCTAACTCTTTCTTTTGCAAATAAATTTCCCAAGGCCCTCCCTTCACATTTACTGGGACATTATCAATGACCAAATATTTAAAAAAATTATACTCCTTCATATTCACATGTTTAGCTAAGGCATTAGATAAATTCGTTTTTTGACACTATATTCATGTTCATAGATACAGTCGCTACTTTTCCAACATAAAAACAGGGACAATTCTGACATTGTGCTAAATAGACAACTTATTTAGATTCACAGTTAAAAATACCATTAATATGGTAGGTTGCTTCCCTTATTTGAAATGTGGACCCCTCATATATGAATTTACAATATAAGGAAGCTCCACATTTTGTCATACCAGACCTTCCTTAGTGAACCTGTTTTTTTCTTTTCCAAAAAAACTTTCAGGATGTTTTTTGTGTTTCACTGTTGCAGTCATTACATTTGGGTTATCTGCTTGCAGGTAGCCCTCAATCGGCCTGATTATCAAAGTCTTGGGTCCTGCGTCAGTTGCTGTCTCATCTTCCATGACGTCAGGTAGTCAAGGGTATAAAGCATGCAGCTGATGCCATTACATCAGTCTTTCTTGCTGTGTGGTGCCTGAAGCAGAAGCAGTTTGCAAGTGCCGGTCAGCCGACTCCTGAAATTTTCGTTTTCGAGTTTCGGAACCAAAGTCTTCAAAAAAGCTAAGTATCCCTTTGGGGATCCTTTTTCTTGCGCTAAACCAATGTCATTAAAAGTTAACAATTGTATTTCTTGTGGAAAGCAAATGCCTCATAAAGATTTTCATTTGTACTGCATTCCTTGCTTAGGCCCAGACCACGACATCCCTTGCTGTCAGTTTTGTGCCTTATTCAATCTTCGAACTATTCGTTGTTGGTTCATTTTTGCTTCAGACTACTTCGGTACTTGGTTTAATTATCCAGAAATGGCTTTGGTAAGCCATCTGACTACCGACATTCTGAAAAAATTTAAAGATAAAGACAGAGACAGACCGCATAGGTCCAAAGATGATGATGACGCTTCCGTTAAGCTAGTCGCTAGTTCGCCGGTACTCAGTGAGACGCTTTCATAGTCCCTAATACACGCTACTTCAGATTTGTAGGCCTCTGCTGAGACCCATTCGGAGTCCAGTATGCCACGAGATGCTTCTTCGACTATGGAACCAGTGGATGTCTCTACCTTGGATGGGTCTGGAGCTGCTTTGCAGGCACCAGCTTCTGAGGGTGTATTCAGGCCTACGGACTTGCATATCAAACCGACGCCATCTTCTTCTTCAAGGCCTAAAACTCGATCCACGCCTAGAAAACTGACATCCAAACTGCATGGTCAGGCCCATATGCCTAAAAAATAAATGATAAGAATGGCTGAAGACCTTATTACTCTAATTAGGGGAAGCCAGCCTTCTCCCCCTAAGAGACCTAGAACTTATTTTCCTTCTGATTCTTCTGATTAGGATTCTGAAATTTCTGTTTCTTCTGATGACCAGGATTTGCCCTTATCTACCTATGAGGATTCTGTTGCAGAGGATTCCATACCCACTGCTTCCCCTCCAGAAGATTTATCTTTTGGTGAAACTTTGCACACTCTTAGGGAGCATTTCCGCTGGGAAAGCTAGTATTACTCTGACGCCAAAAAGAGGCTTAAGGAATTCTTATTCCTACCTCAACACAGGCCTTTAGCTATCCCTCCTGTACTGGACATTGTAGATGATGCCTTCTTGGAATCTAGCCTGGCCCCAGACACTCTACCTCCAGCTCCCAGGAAACCTGACAGGTATTACAGAGTACCTGACTCTCACAAGTTCCTCTTTAAGAATCCCAGTGCAGACCCAGAGACCATTTTACAGGGACCCAAAGGCATTAAGGCCACTACTGCCAAAAACCCTAACCCCCCTGATGGAGATTCCAGGGCCCTGGACAGATGGGGTAAGAAGGTATACACTTCTACTACTTTGGCCATTAGGGCCTTAAACTGCCAGTTTCATATGTTAAAGTATCAGCAGCATATTATTGGATTACTTAAACAGAAAATTATGTTGATTCCTGACTGTGCTGAAAATAAAGAATTACAGGATTTTATGCATTCTGCTGAACAAGTTGGTAAACATACTTTGCAATGTGGTTTTGACTCCTTAGAGGCATCTTGCAGGGCTGCTTTCACTGAGTCTGTTCTTAGAAGGCATGCGTGGCTTAAGGAGCAAACTTTGTCAGATCATGTTAAAGCTAAATTACTGGATGCTCCCTTAAACCAAGACTGTCTGTTTGGCAACAAAGCAGAAGAAGTACTTAAAAAGATGGAGGAAAAAGCTAAACCTATGCAAACTGTTAAAGATTTCCTGCAAGTACAGCCTCCTAGATTTAGTAGGCATTGGCCTTCTAAGAATTGGTCCTTTTCTGTCTCTTCCAGGCCTTCTCAGTCCAAACCCAGGAACAGCAGACCACCTAGGCTACAGTCTCAAGGTACTCACAGGCCTAAGCAGTGGGGGGGGGGGGGCTCCCACTTCCAATGCTGGAAGTAGTAAGACACCCCCCCTATGGTAAACTGTCACAATGACTTAACCTTAAACCTTCCAAGCCCTGCTCAACTGACTGCTCCTATAGGGGAAAAGATCGCCGTGCATGCAAAAAACTGGGAACTCATTACCCAAGACAAATGCGTTTTAAATATAGTTTCCCAAGGATACAGATTCCACTTTCACACCTTACCAATCCCAAACGGTTGGCCAGACCTACCCCCAAATCAGTGGGCAGAGGCTCAACAGAAGGTTATCTCTCTTCTAATTATCAGGGCTATTCAACCTGTTCCAGAAGAGGAAATGGGGACAAGGTTTTTACTCAAGACTTTTCCTGGTACCCAGAAAAGACAACTCCTGGCATCCTATCCTGGACCTGTCTATCCTGGTTGGCAACATTGGACTTAAAAGAGGCTTACCTGCACATCCCAATAAGGGAATCTTGTGGAAAATACCTACACTTTAGAGCAGGCTACATGCACTATCAGTTCTCTGCATTGCCTTTGGCTTATCTACTGTGCCCAGGGTATTCACAAAGAGCCTAGCTCCAGGCATTGCATTCTGCAGGCAAGGAAATATTCAAATATACCCATACCTGGACAATTGTCTAATTCAGGCAGAAAGCCAGGACATACTATTAAATCATCTGGCATTTGTAGAAACTGCTAACCTCACCGAGGTACACCATAAACAAAAAGAATTCCCATCTAGTACCCTGCCAACAAATTGTATTTATGGGAGTAAGCTTGAATACAATTTCCCAGATGGCCTACCTCACGCCAGAGAAACAAGTTTATTTGACAGCGTACTTCAAACTACTGGCCACAAAGACCCAGCTATCTGCAAGGAAAATACTGCAAGCCCTGGCATTCATGGCCTCTTGCATTCTACTAATTCCATATGCAAAACTGCATATGAGGAAACTACAATGGTATCTAAAAAGCCTATGGTGTCAACATTCTCAGGATCTTGTATCAATGATTCCTATCATTCCTTGTATAAAGACAGAGTTCCTTTGATGGGCAGAGGCCTGCCACCACAATAAGGGACTGCCATTCACTCTACCCCCTGATGCCCAAACCCTAACAACAGACGCATCAGACTGTGCATCAGGGGTTCACTTGGCAGGACAGTGCATTCAGGGCAAATGGAACCTGAGTCAAATGCACCTTCATATCAATAAAAAAGAAATGTTAGCTGTACAGAATTCTCTGATAGCCTTCAAGGACCACATTCTTCCAGGACAATTATTGGTAAAGACGGACAACACCACTGTTATGTGGTACATAAACAAGCAGAGGGGAACCCACTCATACCCTCTCTGCAGACTAGCCATGGCTCTGTGGAACACAGCCTTGAGCTACCAAGTGCACCTACAAGCTCAATTCCTGCCAGGCAAGCTAAGTTCACTGGCAGACGACCTAAGCAGAAATCTCATGGACCCACACTTGTGGAAACTGGAACCAAAGATATTCAACATTTTGCAAAACAAATGGGGGAGCCCAGAGATAGACCTGTTTGCCTCCCCTGAGAACTACCAATTGGACAAATTCTGCACAAGGACTCCCCACAGACAATCTTGGAAAGTGGATGCCCTGTCCTTCACCTGGAAAAGCCCCTCAGTTTATGCATTTCCCCCTCTGCCTCTCCTCTCAAAAGTTCTACTAAAGATCAAACAGGACAAACTAATTACAATACTCATTGCACCAGACTGGCCACGCCAACACTGGTACCTCTTCTTGTGCAATATGTCACTGCTGGAACCATGGCACCTGCCTCAGACCCCTTCTCTGCTGTCCCAGCAGAAGGGCCAGATTGTGCACCCCCAGCTTCAAACCCTAAACCTGGCAGTCTGGCTAATTACCTGAGTTCTCCAATACCACCCCTCAGCAAGCAAGTGCTGGATGTCATCCTGGAAGCAAGGAGGCCTAGTACTAGAAATTTCTATGCTGAAAAGTGGAAAAGATTCTGTTCCTGGAGCCAGACTCAGGGGATGGGCACAACAGTGCCCAGTTTACGACATATTCTTCAATACTTAACAGAGATGCTTTACAAGGGCCTTTCCTTCTCTTCAATTAAAATTCATGCCTCAGCCATTTCAGTGTATTAAAAATACTGAAGCACCCCTCTTCTCTCACCCCCTGCTGAAACAATTCCCCTACTCCAGCCTGGGACCTTAACTTTGTATTGGAAAAGCCCACTCTACCTCCTTTTGAGCCAGTTGTAACTGCAGAGTTGAAATTCCTTTCTTGGAAAACAGCCTTCCTTCTAGCCAACACTTCAGCAAGAAGGGTGTCTGAATTACAGGCCCTCATGGCAGTGGAGCCCTTCATCATCTTTTATATGGACAGGGTGTCCCTCAGGACCAATCCTTCTTTACGCCCAAGGTGGTATCCAATGTGGCCCTTAATCAGTCCATTCATTTGATAACCTTCTTCTCTAATCCACAGAACAAAGGAGAACAAATACTGCACTCCTTGGGTGTGCACAGACAATTTAGATTTTATTTGGACAGGACTAAGCCTCTAAGGAAATCTGAACAGCTGCTAGTTGCCTTTGCTGCAGGGGCAGAGGGGAAGGCCATTTCAAAGCAAACCATTTCTAAGTGGATAGGCTATTGCATTAATTTCTGCTATAAGCACTATAGAAAACCTACCCCGCAGGGGATAAGATCCCATTCCACCAGGGCTGCATCTACTTCTACAGCCTTTCTCAGAGGTTTTCCTACCAGGGACATCCTAGAAGCTGCTACCTGGAGCTCTGTACATACCTTTACCAAGCATTACCACTTGCCATTTTTTTCTAAATCCAGAGCTGGTTTTGCCACTGCAGTCTTGCAGGGTCTAATAGCTGGTCCTAATGCTCTCTAATTGCCTCCTCCCTTCCTTAGCTTTGGGAATCTACCCAAATGTAATGACTGCAACAGTGAAACATGAAGAACATAGTACAGTTGTGTACACTTACCATAAATGTAAATGTTCGAGTGTATTCACTGTTGCAGTCCTGGTTACCCTCCCTCCAGCCCCATTACTTCTATTGACTATACCTCTCTTCTTGTTTACTGTATTTAAGCTTTCTGGTGTATTTGCTTTTTGTTAGAGGTGTAACCTTGTATAAAATTGCTTCCCATTACCTGACATCTGGGGTAAGAAAAACTGATGTAATGGCATCGGCTGCATGCTTTATACCCCTGACTACCTGATGTCATGGAAGATGAGACAGCAACTGATGCAGGACCCAAGACTTTGATAATCAGGCTGACTGAGGGCTACCTGCAATCAGATAACCCAAATGTAATGACTGCAACAGTGAATAAACTTGAACATCTACATTTATGGTAAGTGTACACAACTGTACTTTCTGGCCCCTCCGATATACTATATACTAATGGAGGAATTCTCCTGGATTTTATCATGTATTTCCACATAATCTTATAACAATGTCCAATTCTTATTGTGGAACTCAGGACCCGGCTATTGACATTAAAGGTGGTCACAAAACTCGTGCCAAATTCTTTCGATGTACTCACTTCAGAGGGTTCAAAATTGTGAGTCTCTATCACAGCTTCCTCAGCTTGATGTTGATTTCCTTCTTAAAGCGGATAGGCTTAAAATAACCAATCAATATTTTTAATGTCTCTTCCTCCACCAAATCCTGAACCACTGATTCTGGATAGCGTCTTCAGGGAAACATCATACAAAGGTTAACACATTCTTAATGGAATTCAGAATCCAAGGAATTCACTGTGGCTGCCCAGACTAGTTGCCCTTTCACTACAGATCTCTTCTGGTGAAAAGGGTGGGAGCTTGTAAAGTGTAGATGTTCAGATGTGAATTTCAAGAAGGGGGTAGTGTTGTTAATGTAGTGGACAAACTGATGGATACCCTCCTCATTTCCTTTCAATATGATAAATATATGAACCAAAAAATGGGCATAAGTTCTAATATTTGTTGTGATGGAGGGAATGTCTAACACAAATCTATGCTCCCACACAGTTATGACAATGTTGACAAAGATGCCCTCACTAGGGTAACCCATCGCCACCCCTGACTTTTATAGGAAATATTTCCCATCTTCTTGAAATTCACATCTGAACATTATCTTGAAAGACTTTTCTGTTTGAATGTTTGATTAGAAAAGGACAATAAAGGGCAGAAATATGCTTCTAAAATCTATAGAAAAAGGATGTATTGCAACACTTTTCTATACTTCACAAGGTCCCACCATTTTCACCAGAAGAAATCTGTAGTGAAAGGGCAACTAGTCCAGGCAGCCAGAATGATTTCCTTGGATTCCAAATTCCAACACGAATGTGCTAACCTTTGTATGATGTTTCCCTGAAGACGCTATCCAGAATCGCTGGTTCAGCATTTTGTGGAGGAGGTGATGTCAAAAAGATCTGTTGGTTATTTCAAGCTTATCCTCTTTAAGGAAGGAAATCAACATCAAGACGAGAAAGCTGCAATAGGACTCCCAATTTTGAACCCTCTGAGGTGAGTATATAAAAAGAGCTTGGCACGAGTTTTGTGACCACCTTTAATGTTAATAGCCAGATCTTGAGTTCCATTTTAATAAGAATTGGACATTGTTATATGATGATGTGGAAATACATGATAACATCCAGGCGATTCCTCCATTAGTATATCGGAGGATCCAGAACCTGAAAGCTTTTTTGAAACAGAAAAAAAACAGGTTCACCAAGAGGAAGGTCTGGTATGACAAAATGTGGAGCCTGCTTTTATTTATTTATTTTTATTTAACATTTGTTGACCGGGAATGTCCGACTAGGTTCCACAGAGCCTGTTTTCAGCAAAGGCCCGGGGAGAAACGCTCCAGATATTTGAATGTTTCTTTTTTTTTGCCTGCTCATATTGTAAGTTCATTTATGAGGGGTCCACATTTCGGGTAAGGGATGCCACCTGTCATATTAAGGGTATTTATAACTGTTTTTATGATAGAAAAACTGAGTGGAAACTTAGACTGTATCTATGAACATGAATGCAGCATCAGAAAAATGAATTTATCTAATGCCTTAGCTAAACATGTGAGCATGGACGAGTATCATTTTTTTAAATATTTACTCATTGATAATGTCCCAGTAAAGATGAGGCGAGGGCACTGGGAACTTTATTTGCAAAAGAAAGAGTTAATATGGTAACTAATTTTTAATGCCTATTTTTATCCTGGGTGGAATGACCGCTGCAGTATGAAACCTATTTTAGCATTAAAAGCTTTGACTAGATCGTTAATATTTTTAAGTATTAACTACCTTTCAGGTTAAAACAAGTTATTTAAATAATAAGGTAATTTGGTCTGGTACCTGACTTTGTTTTATATTTAATATGTTTTAAAAAAATGTTTTAAAGAAAAGGGTAGCTGGACCTTTAAGACACTTGAGGAAGTGATGCAATAATTGCTTCTTTTTACTGGAGTATTTTTAAACAGAGATGTTACTGTGGGTGAAGAGTCTGAAGAAGTTCACATATGATTTAAGGGAACAAAAGCACTTACTTTTATTGAAATAAAGTTTACTGAAGGACTGACCACGTTTTCTGCTGAATGTCATTGCTTTCCAGACCTGTAGCAGTATTTTGGATTATTTTTTGTGTTGTGAAATCAGACGTTTGTGACATTATTAATGCTGTTATTCATATCTTACTGCATTAACACTTTGAGCCGCAGAAAAAGTTACATGGCAAGTGTGTCTTCTTCATTCAGTACTATCCAAAGTGCTGATGAAAGCACAAAGGCACCAGTTTCATGTGTGCCACTCGTGACGTTCCAAATTAAATTTTTGAGTTTTTCCCTTGGGAAGTGAAATGCCATCCATTGCTATAGACTGCTGACAGCCCCCAGTGTGCAATGCTAAGCAGCTTGCAAAGGATGAAATAAAACAAAAATGTAAACTGTCTCTGTGTGATATTTTCTCAACTTTGTTGTTTTCTATCATAAAAATGGGGATATTAAAGATCAATACTTTTACAAAATCATCACCCTCGCTAGATTTGCACCTTGAAACCATGGAATTAATTTGAAACATTGAGATGATTAACATAATTTGCCTCATATACATAAGCATTATGAGGAAGAGAAAGTAGAGCACATATACACAAGCTGTTATATTGGGGTCTATATTATAATATCAGCATCTTAAAATGTCGACTCTCACTTGTTCAACATGAAATTGTCAAACTCCAAGGTTCTCAAACGGCCCAATCACCGATTTCTGTCTAATGGAAATGATCCTTATGTGGTGTGAAATAGATGTTTAGCAACATTTGTCTGAGGATGTGAACGCATTTAAGACATAGAAGTAGCAATGTTAAAGGTGCATTTCAGCAAAATCTGTGGTAAAGCTGTTGCATATGCCTGACATAAGCAACTGTTATTCCATTAGAGCTGGGTAATGTCAATCATATTTTTGCTGGTGTAGGGTGAGGGGTTGGTTGTTTTATAGAAGCTCTTTTGATTTTCACTACTTACCTGAGTGAAGTGTATAGACTGCGGTGGTGGTGCTGCGGTAGCGTTGTCGCCTCATAGCAAGACGTTGTCCCGTTCGATTCTCAGCTAGAGCGTCTTCTGTGTCGAAGGCATACATGAATGGGGAAGGTTGTGCATCAGGGCTGGTAACCTGGTATGTAAAAATCCACTACCAATCATTAGCGGACCAGAGTCCCGCTGTGGCGATCTCTAACCGGGAAAAGCCGAAACACACAAACAAACCTGAGTGAAGTGTATAATTTGAAAATTCCTTTTTTTGAGGAGGGTTTAATATTTGCTATTACAGAAGGATCATGGTCTTGTATTCCATACAAAAGTTTTGTTCTTCCCACATGTACTTAGCATTGTTCTTAGGTTCATAGGTTCATAAGCAGGTACTAGGCTATTGGCCCTAGGGCCTATATAAGCCTAGCCAAATGGTACCCTGGCTTTTGCCACCCAAGAAAATTATTTTCCTGTGCCCCTGTCGAGCAGAGCCTCAGATGTGACCCCCCCAGGGTGAATTTCCTATCTCCTATCCAATCCTCAAGATTTTTCTTGAAGAGTGCTAATGAGGAGCTTTGTTTGATATGGCTAGGTAGTTTGTTCCAGAGTATGGGAAGTCTCTGGGACAGGAATCTATCCCTCCAGCATGTTCTGTTTATTGTGTTGAAAAGGTTTAGGTCCCTAGAGCATGTAGCTTGGAGGTATTGGGATTTCTTTAAAGTGTAGCATGTCCAACAGTTCTGGGTTTGACATAGCTTTGTATGTTAGGCAGAGATCGCCTCTGAGTAGGCGATATGCGACAGAGTAAAGCTGGAGTTTTTTGAGACAGTCTGCGTAGGGCATCTATTTGAGGCCGGTAATCCTCTTTGTAAGGTATTTCTGTGGCCTTTCCAGTTGTTGCAGATGTCTTGTGAGGTACATACCAAAAAGGGCGTTGTATTCTATAATGGTTCTAATGAGTGATGAGTAGAGGGGAACAGTGACCTCTTTTTTCCTGGATGAGAAACCTTTTGTGATGAGGTGTGCATGTACAAAGATTTCCTGACTACTGTGGCGATGTGATTATCAAAGGAGAGACTACTGTCCACCTGTGTCCCTAGGTCTCTTAACACACTTTTGGTGTTAAGTAGACTACCGCCTATGTGGAAGTTCAAGTTCATAGGTACAGAGTTTTTACCAAAAGGGATGACAATGCAATTTTTGGCATTGAGCTTGAGGCAGTGAGGCCCTTTTGTAGGATGTCCACATCATTAGGAGTTTTGATTATGGCTCCTAGTTTGCAGTCATCTGCAAACTTTGTTAGCCAAAGACCTTTTGTGTTAGCCTGTACTTCAGAGAAGTAGATACCAAACAGGAGAGGACCTAGGACTGAACACTGTGATACTCCACTTGTCACTGGTCCGAAGTTGGATTTAGAGTCTGCTACTTTCACAGTGTGGGTTCTATCAGTGAGCCAGTTGGCAACCCATCTTGTGACATAGGGCTTTATACCTAGTTTAGTGAGTTTACCTATAATTCCAGAGTGGGGGATGGTGTCAAAAGCCTTGGCGAGATTTAGATAGGCTGTGTGAACCACCTTACCCTCATCTATGGCTTTGGTGACCGCTTCAAAGAAGTCTGTCAGGTTTTGGAGACACGATCTGCCTTTTACAAACCTGAACTGGGTAGGGTTCAGAGTTTGGAGATTACCAATGTCATTGTTTGTAAGTTCCATGATGATACGTTCCATAGTCTTGCAGACCAGGCTCGTCAGGCTAATGGGGCAGTAGTTCCCGGGGTCCATGGTGGCTCCCCCTTTGTGGAGTGGGATAACTGTTGCTGTGCGCCATTCAGTGGGCACAAAGCCTGAGGTGAGGCTATGATTGAACATGGTACTTAGGTGGGGTGCCAGTTCGTTCTGTAGTTCATGTAGAACGCAGCCTGAGATGTTGTCAGGTCCCATGGATGCTGTGTTTTTGGCTTTGGAGAGTGTTTTTTTTACCTGTGCAGCCGTGATTACAGGAACTTTGCATTCTTCCAGTATAGAGATGGGCCCTTTAGGGGATGAGAGAGGGGTAAAGTTAGCACTGAACCTATCTGCCAGGATGTTGGCAATATCAGTTGGTTCTGTATATTTAGTGCCATTGTGCTGTAACTCAGAGCAGATCTGAGTGTTGCCATTGAGATTCTTGACATAGCTATAGAATGCTTTGTGATTGTCTTTAGAATCAGTGGCAATTTTCTTTTCGTAACTAGCTTTGGAGGATTTTATGAGGGATCTCAGCTTCTTACTGAGGCTGACCACGGAGTTCCTCCAATCATGGGATTTTACTCTTTTTTTGCAACAGTTTCTTTCTTCTGTTGTAGAGTTTGTTTATGGCAGGGGACCACCAGATTGGCTTCCTTTTTTTGAGGATAGCGTCTTGGTTCTGTTAGGGATTACACGATCCATGCACTCGTGTAAGTGCTTATAAAGTGCAATTGTATAGGATTCAGCAGTTGTACCTCTATTGTTCATCAGCATGGGTGTTGTGAAGTTTGCCACTTCTGTCTTAAGAATTGTGAAGTTGACTTTGGAGAATTTTTTTACAGTGGTTGCCGTAATGGGAGGTGGGGGGTGGGATGTGGATGTCTAGGGTGATTTGCGTGTGTTTGGATCTGACCAACGAGGAATTGATCTCTGGTGTGGAACACCGGTTGCCCATGTTGGTAAGGACCAGGTCTAGGATATTGCTGCCCATGGTGGGGTTGTGGAAAAGTTGATACAAGGCTTTGGACTTTATGAATTCCAGAAAATGTTGAGCGCAAGAGTTGGTACATGAGTAGTTTTCCCATTTAATGGTGGGGTAGTTGAAATTGCCCATTATTAGGGTGTTAGGTTGTACCCTAATATTTTCCAGTGTATCAAGAAATGAGGAGTGGAAATCCGGGGGCATGGTGGGGGATCTGTAGTAAGCTACAATTTGGATTGTGGTCTTGCCCATAGTTAGTTGCACTTGGATAATCTCGGATGCATTATGCTGAGCAACTAGCCTGGAGGTGTGGATAGCCTTAATGAATATGAACACGCCTTCGCCTTTAGTGCTTCGGTCCAGGTTAGGTGGCCAAAATGTGTGGTATGAATTATAGCCTGGTAATGCAGGGGTGCTGTCTGGAGTGTTCAACCAGGTCTCTGTCACTGCACAGATGTCGATGTTCTCCATTTTAAGGAGTGCCTCGAGTGAGTGCATTTTGAGGTTTAAATTTCTAGCATTAAGTAGTATTACCCTCAGATTCTGCTTGCTTGTACCTGTTATGGTGATGAATTTGTCTTTTGAATCTTGCCTAAAAAAGGCACTATAGGGGTGGCAAGAGGCTTAGCCAGTATCCAGAATCCCAAGGGCGACAGGTGCAGGTCATCTCTGGCAAAGCATCGTGCTTTGTCGATCATGTCATCCCAGGCAGACAGATACTGGATCCCCTTAGAATGACACCAGAAGCTTAACCAATTGTTGAAGTCAATCATTTTATCCTTGTTCTGTGGTATCATTCTGGGTGATGGCAGGATGCTACTCAGGGCTAGGGTCATACCTGCCTGGGCTACAAGATCGGACAGCTCCTCCATGTCTCTTTACATGTAGTCCAGGGAGGTACATCTCAGGTCATTCACACCAACATGGACAATGACAGCATCATATTTGTACTTGTTGTGGAGTGACCTGAGTGCATGCATTATGTGGCAGATCCTGGCACCTGACAGGCAGCTGACAGTAACTTTCTCCTTGTTTAGCCTGTTGAGTGGGACATCAGTGTGCCTGACTATAGAGTCACCTATGACTAGACATATGAATATAGGAAGCAAATGTTTTTTACAGTTGTCAGTGCATACAACTTCTTTACTGGTAATGGTGTTTATATATTCCTTATTAACAAATTTCATTATCCTAATTCATGGCTTTGATGTGTGTATTCATGTAGATCATTTATGCACATGTTTTAATGGACTCCAGCATAAATGCATAGCAGTTTCATGCTGATTTTGTTCTGATACAGATAAATCTTTTTTATCCTATACAGAGATATGGTACCTAAAAAATCTGGGCCATGTAAATATACATTCTCAGACGCAGAGACTGAGTTTATAGTGCAGGTCCTCTGTCAACATGGATCTCATATCATACAGAGAATCATAGCTGACAAACACTTCCAGATAGTCAATGGTGTGAATGCTGTGCGTGGCCATGGTCATGACTATGGCACCATCAGGCATGGGGCCAGTGACATGATCACCGAGGTCAAAAAATGGAATGGAGAGCTACTGGTCGTGTTTCTGTTATGAGCCATTATTCACTGAGACAGAGGTGCAAACCAAATACATTATCTTTGATGTTTGTAGTTTGAGCATGTGCATCATTGTAATCTTGCTCAGTGGGATTGTATGGGTTTCCCATGGGTGTCATGAGCAAAGGTTCCAGTGCATAACCTGCATCCCCCACTTGATGCCCTTGTTTGAAATCACCCCTATGAAATCTTAGATGAAGATAACAGGTATGCCATATGTGGAAGTTGTGTAAACTTCCAGGGTTACCTGACACATATTATTGATTATCGCTTGGGCAATACTGAACCCCTAACAGTTGATAGAATGATAGCTTTTTTTTGTGTGTGTGTGTGTGTGTGTGTGTGTGTGTGTGTGTGTGTGTGTGTGTGTGTGTGCATGTGTGTAGTCTATTGCCCACAGAACCTCAGGGAATTTTGCAATGGCATTGAAAAGTTGCATGGTGGTAGCACTATTCTCTGGGGTGCACAGAAGCCGGATATGCCCCCTTACATGTTGCAGCATTGCATTGAGAAATTGGTGTGATATTCTCAAGTTTGAGGCCTTTGACACCCCTAATACCCTCAGAAAAGTTCCTGTAACTAGCATACTTAATGCTACACACACCTCAGTTTTCACTGGGATAGGTTCTCCATAATTTGCTTGAGGCCCCAGGTGAAGGCAGTAGAAGGTGATCATTTTCTGTAAGGGTTTCCGTGTCCACCATGTTACACTCTGATATTTCAGTATCATGAAGTCCATGATAGGTTACACATGCTCTAAACCCTCTTCTTTTTCCCTGAGGTCTGGCAGCAGCCCCCCCCCCCCGATTTAAAGCCTGTTGCACATTTCCCATAATAATAGCAGTAGCAACCCCCCCAACATACTTTTTTCTAAGTTTCTTTGTGCCTGTATTCCAAAGAGTATTGGAATTCAGGGCTAAAGGGGAACACAGTGTGTAGGTGTGTATGTTCTTAAATCACTCCACCATGTTAAATTGCTTCATTAGCCATTAGCATTTAATTTCCTTACCTATGCCTTCATTAACATATTGCCCACTAACCTTTGTTTTGTTGCTGTGTGTTGCATGTATAGCTGTTTAATGAATCGCACACAGCAAGCTTGCCTTGCCCATTGCACTTAGCACTCTTACCCTGAAGTGTAGGCTTTCATGAATCCGGGTCATAATCATTTATTTCAAACTGTATGGATGCAACAGATCGAACATTTTTAGTAGAATGGCTTGTGAATATTTGGGTATGATTAAATGAATACTCAATGTGCATTTGTAATCTCATTGTATTAAACTATGGTATGCAGTTAGTTAAGACAAACCCATTTATTAAGATAGAAAACAAAAGTGAGCAATGAACTGCTACACTGATGTAAACTTATTAACTATGAAAAACCGAATCGCTTGACATATAGAGCATTTTATTGTAAGGTGAGTATTTTTGTCTCTACATTAAAACTAGCCTTAACATTATATTAAACATGGCATGGGCTTTTTTTTTTCCTTTTTTCTTTTACATCAAAATAAAATTACTGAACACATTCCAAGGCCTTTTGATAAATGAAAACTTTAATCCTTAGAATAATTTTTAACTCCTAGATTCATCGTTTGGTTATATAGTGTTAAGATCGAAGACCATTAATATGCAGGTTCCACATTTTCAGGGTATATATCACTACCAAACCAATAGTGTAACAAGTTTTTAAATGCATCAGGTGTGGCACACCATCTGGAACAGTCCAAAAGCCTTTCTTGTTTCCTGAATGGTCTTCCATAATCAGAGTTCTTAGCTGGATTATTTTAAGGCAGATCTTGCTTTTGTATCACTTCTCACTGCAGTACGATTTTACTTGGAGACATGATTTCAGGAGTTTCCCTGCAATTACTAACTATTACAATTCTCACAGTCTGTATTTTCTTATAACAGAACTGTTGTAACACTTTTGAGTGGTGTTAATATAGAACTTAAAGTTTCATATCTTCCCCATGAATAACAGAATTTTGGTTTATTGGTTTTATGAACCACTTTATCATCAGGCTATGAACCTTCCCATGGCTTGTGTATTTTTATTCTGTCTCCTGCCTGTAAACCTCCTGGCTTAGTGAAGGGTATAACAGTATTCCTGTATCTTCAATTCCCTTTGCTCTGTGTTGATTTTCAGGCATTGGCATCATAGCTGAAGTAGATAGTTTTATTCTAACCTTCTGCCCATGACCATTTGATATGGTGAGAAACTGAATCCTTGCAATGCCATATTCCTGTATTCGAAAGTTGTGAGATGACAGTCGTCATATCTAGTGCTACTGTTTTTCCTCCGAGTTTTTTTAACATTATTTGAATAGTTTTTTTTTTCCACTTACCTACTGGATTATGTATAGTGTAGACTGGATATCATGTCTGAATTTGTACACGTGCATAGGTCTAAGTCCTAGACTTTTCTGTTATCAGCCATTGCCACCTGTCTTAGGAATGCAGATTTTAATGCACTAATCATGCTTAACACTTATTTTTTCTACCATTTTTATTATTTCTGGTATCTCAAAGTAAAAAGGCACACAATTATGAGATATGTTTTTTACAAATTATAATAAGTCTACATCCAGCCAACGTCATGGACAGTCTGGTACTGGGAATGTAATAAACTCTATCATTGGACTGTTGTTATGGTATGCTCTAGAGATGATATACTGTAACTCTATGCCATTTGCTTTGTATGAGTTGTTATTGCTGACCAATATATTGCATCTTTAGTTGTTTCTTTGCACTTTATTAATAACAGATTTGATTCACGTATCCTCTCAAACATTTGTCTTCTCAATTGATTGTAAACTATTATTGCTTTAGCTTTGAGGATAAACACTAGGCACAAATTATTTCTTTTTTATAATAATTTAAAAGTTGAGAGAACACATGTAATTTTTTCCATACAAGTATATTTCCTTAGAGATTTAAATATTTTTAACTAAATAATCTTTAATTATTCAATAATTAATGAAGAAAGACAAAGTTACCGTATTATATATTTCCTTTAGAATGGATAATAGCTTAAATATAATACACATTAACAAAACACAAACTAATCTATATGAAGCTATCCTAACTCTGTGCAGTATATACACAGCATGCTCTTTTGTACTCGTTGATAAAAACTGTCTTTTATATCATATTTTATCTAATCCTTTCCGGTAATCAGCAACTTTATCTGTTTTGACTAACATTATCATATGTATTCCTTAACATAATAAATGAGCCCAAATGATGTTTTAAAGGGAGTGGAATGTATATAAAATATATTAAAATAATTAATAAATTTAGTTATTTTGTTGAAGAGGCTGCAGGAGCAGGGAATCGGCAGTTTGCTGATTATTTTTCTTCTATCAAATCATGTTTTTAATATAATATTGGAATCAACTATGAGGAGCAAATTTGGTGCTTACCATTTGTTTTTACATATGTGTGTGTGTGTGCGTGTGTGTATATCTGTGTGTGTGTGTGTGTGTGTGTGTTTGCGCGCGCGTGTGTGTGTGTGTGTGTGTTTGTGTGTGTGTGTGTGTGTGTGTGTGTGTGTGTGTGTGTGTGTGTGTGTGTGTGTCTGCGTTTGTGTGTGTGTATTTGATGAAGTTTTTATGCAATGCCCTGTTTTATATGTATGATCATGTAACTATTTTATACATTAAAGATGTTTTCAGACCTGAGGTCATAGTTCTGAAGAACTCTCTATGATAAATGTTTGTGAGACAAAATCTGTCAAGCTGTAGTAAATTTCAGTGCATGTTAATCTGTTGTATGATGTTTTGTTTTTTACATATTTATGAAGGCAAACAGTTGTACATTAGGAAGGTCCATAATCTACATTTTGTAACACAGCAAACTTACATATTCACCCAAGGAATAAAGTGAAGAAAACTGATGACATTGATAAGGTAAGAAATTTGCATATTGATGCAGTGCAGAGAAGTGCATGAGTACGTCATGTGTAGACTCTCTGAGGGAAAGACAATGCATATTGTCTATCTTGACCTAGTCAAGGCATTTAACACAATCTCCCACTCAGGTATTATAGAGAATCTCTCCCAACTTGGAATTTACCCCTATATTACCAGATAGATAGCCAACTGGCTCACTGACAGGACACATAGTGTCAAAGTTGGTAACTTCACCTCTAGCAAAAGACCACTCACCAGTGGCATGCCATAGAGTTTTGTGCTGGGCCCCTTACTGTTCATAATTTATTTCTCAGAAGTCCAGGCAAACTGAACAGCCTGTGGCTGACCATGTTCGCTGCCGATTGCAAATTGGGAGCAATTATTGAGTCCCCCAATGATGTTAATATACTGCAGATCAGGTTAATGCAGACAAATGATTGGTGCCAAAGCCATGGATTAAAGTTAAATGCAAAAAAAAAAAAAAAGCATTATCATTCCCTTTGGTAAAGCTGACATCCCTGCTAATACAATATAGACAGCACCCCCCTCTAAGTGTAGACCCAATGGTACATGATCTGGGTACTCAGGTTGATAGCAACCTGAACTTTGACCACCACGTATCCACAGTAGTAAGGAAATCCTTCTATGTGGCACATCTTAAAAGTAAAGACATCACATCTAGCTCTAAGGATGTTATAATTTCATTAT